>NW_018165332.1:296780-320616 GCF_001263595.1 Phalaenopsis equestris | reverse complement strand
GTTGAAAATAATAAGTTAGCATGCTCACCCCAACTGAAATTATAAATGTAAATAATAAACTTTAGACGTTAGACAAATAAATACAAATTGTATGGTATGTATGTAAATCTCCCTATAATGAATTATATTTGATAAGACAATGCCAAGATTCCAAATATAAATATTGACCTTGCAACCCTACTTCCACAGTTGAAGAAAGTAGGTAAATGAAATGAAGCCAAGTTCCAAAAAAAAGAGGAGCAACAAAACTACCATCATTTAAAACCATGAACAACCCCTGCACATTTTAATCATCACCAGACCCTACATTTCTAGAGATATTGACACCAACTAATTAACTTATGCCAAGTAACTGCTTAGTTTGAAAACAATCTATAAACAGGCCAACAAAAACAAAGTAATTCCTTCACCTGCTTCTATATTATATCTCCAAACTTGTATTGTGGCTTCAGTGATTCCCAATATCTGCTGCTTTTGCAGCCAATTTCATGAGAGTTTATCACTAAGAGTTCCCTTGCCAGTGAACTCCATCACCAGTTGGTCATAAATTGTGCTCAGATTCTCCTTGAATGCCGACGAGCTGCTCTTGTCGCTACTGTCGACATCTCGAACCCCATTTACGAAGACACACCCGACCTGAGCGCCTTTCATGTATGCTATGCATGCTTCAAGGATTTCGCTGCCTTTGCTGCGGAAATGTCCCGCAACAAACTCCTCAAAATGCTGCAAAACATAGTGAGAGTGACCGTAGAGAGGCTACCTGATAGCTAAAATTTAAAATGGACTTTGGAAAATTGTTCAATAATATTCTCAAAAATGATGAGCTCCAAGCAGAATAGTAATGTGGCAATTTGTTGTGTTACTAATAAACATTTAGTCACGCAATGAAAGAAAAAATTATATTAGGCAAAAATTTTAAATTTCAAATAGTAAATTATGGTGACTCATCTCAAGGATTTCAGCAAATGCTTTCAGTAGATTGTTGAACTGGGATCAACTATGGCATTGTTGATAATTGAGTGATTTGGATTGAATATCAGATAAAATATAGAAATGTTGCCTTTCAGTAGATTGTTGAACTGGGATCAAATTGGATTGAATATCAGATAAAATATAGAAATGTTGCACTCATGCAAAAATTTTATTAAGATTCTAAACTTCCCATAAGCATAAATTCCCAATGCAAGAGAAATTTTTTTATTAGGGCTAGCCTCTAAGCTCTCCATTATACTTTTTAACTTAGCAGAAATTTAGATTTATACACACTTAGAGCCGATGTGACACAATAATAATTACAATTAATATAAAAAGGGCAATTTTACAAATAAAAAAAAGAGTGGCTTTTGCACTCTTCCCAGTATCCAGAACAAAAGTCCGAAGCCTTGTGGATTGTCATTTGGAGAAATTACTTGTCGTTTGCACAGAAAAATTCAAATTTGCAGCAGGAAGATTGCTTAAGCAGATTCTCTATTCTGCAAACTCTACTTTTATCATTATAACCTATTAGTTTCATTTGAAAGCTTCACTGTTTTGAAGTATTTGGGTTTTCATGCAGATCACATCACTCTTCTGCGGACAAGAACTAGAACGATCAACCAAGGTGACTCAAATTTGCTTGCCGAATTGAGCTAAATTGCTTGCACGATTGATCCTATAGTCTACCAGTTGCAGAATTGTTTAACACATCGAAATGCCTGATCCAAACACCAAGATCAAGATCCTCAGTTCTATCTTTTTAAGTAAAAGAAGTTTGTTTGGGAATGTCCATTTGTTTTTTTCTTCTAATTACCTGGGTTTTGCTCAAATTGTATGACTTAAATAGTTCACAGTTTTATATTTTTTTAATTGAAATAAAACTAAATTTTCAGTTGCCCTCTTATGTTTTGTCTTGTAAGCGGTATCAGAGTAAGTTCATAGTCTTATATTTTTTTTATCTAAAATAAAATGAATTTTCAGTTGCCCTCTTATTCCTTGTCTTGTCAGCGGTATCAGAATTGTGGGAGAATGATGACAAAATCCCATGATTTAATCAACCCAAGTTTATGAATTTTGGTTTACCAATATGTAAAGATGATTAAAGAATCATTATTAGCAACTACTAATTATATCGTCCAAAGAGACCACAATGTACTTAAGAGAAAAGCTTGCTGAATGAACCAAAATTAAGGCCACAACCTAAGCTAAAAGTGGGTTTCATGCTTTATCTAGCACAAGTTATAATTCACAACTCATAAGCTTATCTACTGCGAACGTAAACAGCTGAACTTTAATTACATTATAATGATGCAATCACAACCTCACAGAGGTCAAAAGCTACCTCCTTACTGTCATAGAATTTATTAGTATTATCTCATGAATAAACTTGATATGAAATTGACTAATTTTAAGCCTTGAACTAACTTGAATCTCATCCCTGATAAACCAATGCAGCTGATGGATCCATGATACCTCTGAGAGTTAAGTCGATCGTTCATAAGATGATTTTTAGCAATATTATATGATGTAAGAGGCGGGATCTAAATGGAGTTCATTTCAATATATGTCCATAACCGAGAAAAGAATCTCAATTATATTTATCTTTGAATTTGAAACGAAAATTTTTGTGGCGAGTTATCTGCTTCGTTAATGATATTCAAACAATTGAATTTATCATCCGAGAAAAACTTGAGGTAATTTTCTTGATTTATCATGAGAGGCCTATATTTATTGGGAACTCCCAATTATGAAATGAAATTGTTACGCCCTTCATGGAGAGTAGACAAAATTAATTTTAGTCTTTTATGGAAATCATGGTGCCTTGAAACTCATTGACTCAACTAATCACCTATCGACGATAGGGTTTAAAGTTGGGATATAAAGTCTTAAAAACTAAAATTGGCCAAAATACATTGTGCAGCTCTATGAACTCGAATCAACTTTGTTGTATGATATGAGTGAAAATTTGCCTTTGCACGCCCAAAGTATTAGAACTATTTTAGCCCAATTTTCAAGTTCTCATTTGTATCTAAATCTCTATTGAAATATGTGCACTATTTTGCAAATTGGCACTTTAGTATTTTTTTAGGGTAAGCTTGCAAGTTTGTTTTTTGCTCATACGCATTGCAGAGTTCTTGCATGCGCTAGCTCTATTGAAATATGTGCACGATTTTGCAAATTGGCACTTTAGTATTTTTTATAGGGTAAGCTTGCAAGTTTGTTTTGTGCTCATACGCATTGCAGAGTTCTTGCATGCGCTAGTTATGCGCCACTAAAGTTCACCGAGTTCAATATTATTTTAAAATTATTTTGCTTGTTAGTATACTTTACAATGTTATATTGGCCTCATTCAAGCATTTTTGAGTTTTGTATTGTGCAATGGCAATGCATTATTATTATCATGACAACATTTTTGTCTAATTTCTTAGTAAATTTTGATAAAAACAAGCAACATTTGCATCCATGACTCTAAGAAAGGCATGTATACACATACTGAGGAGTTCCCTACATAAAAGCAGCTTGCATAAAAGTAAAATTAAACTCCATCGCACACAGATGTTAATAGGGGTCATGCAGGGCAGTGAGATTGCTCCTTTATAACTTGTGTTGTCAGCAGTACGGTTATGAGCAAAATCTGAGAAGGATAAAGAAAGGGAGAGAGAGTGTGAGAGACGGAGAGAAAAGAGAAGACAGAAGAAGAAGAGTTGCGGAGCTCAAGAGGTGCAACAAGTCGTTTGGTGTGGGAGAGGGAAAAAGAGGGTGTTGAAGGCTGAGGAGAAGAATGTTATAACCTTTTCATTTTTAATATAATATATGAGGGATTGAAGGTAAAAGTTAAAAAAAAAAAAATTATTCTAAAAAACTAAACAGAATGTCTCTTAGTGGGGATGTAATCAGTAAACAATTTAAAAATATAATATTAAAGTACTCATGATAGCAAGTTCAAGATGATGTCCTAGGGTGTAAAACATAACCACATTATGGCAAAAAAATCACGTTTTTATTAGTTTTACAGAATAAATAATAATCACAGATGCTCATAAATTTCTTGCTAATTCTAGGTAGCTAATCAACCTGCAACACCTGCACTGATACAATATTAACACGCTATCTTAATTGACTCTCAGCAAATTACCAAACTAGTATGCGTTAGAATGAAAAATGATTTCACCACAAAAATAAGAATCCCTCTGTTTTATTATTATGCAATCAATTAGGGCTTGACTGGGATCTTTTTGTTTTTTTTTATATTTGCTATATTTTTAAAAATCTATTATTTGGTGTATTTTTTACATATTTAAAAATAAGAATCCCTAAGTTTGGGATCACGTTTTTTTATTATTATTATTTTCTATTTTTTTATTTTTATTTATTAATGTTCTGAATTGAACCAAAACATGTTTCATTTTTATTTATTTGATTAAAGCATTGTTCTTTTTAAAACACTCAAAATAACTTTTGAGTGTTGATTTTTTTTCAAAAACATATTTTTTTTAGAAACAAAAAAGAAAAATATGAAAAAAACACACTAAACAAAGTGAATTCAATATGGAAATAAGAATCCCTCAATTTTATTATTATGCAATCAGTTAGTAAAATGATACCATGGGAGGAAGAAGTTACTACTTGACTAGATTCAAGAAAAGCTCTGTTATAAAAGATGGTTTTTTAACATTTTGTGTTCAAATTAGATGCTTCAACTTTTATGTTCTGAATTGAAACAAAACAAGTTGTTTATTTAATTAATGCATTGTTTTTTTTTAAAACACTCAAAATAACTCTGTTAAAAAAGATATTTTAGCATTTATGCTCTGATTTGAAACAAAACATATTGTTTATTTGATTAAAGCATTGTTATTTTTAAAACACACAAAATAACTATAAAGTGTTGAATTTTTTTTCAGAAACATGTTAAATTTTTTTAGAAACAAAAAAATAAAAATATGGAAAAAACACAAGAAACAAAATGAATTCAATAAGAATCCCTTAATTTTATTATTATGCAATCAGTCAGTAAAACGATACCATGACAAGGAAGAATCACTATTGACTAGAATCAAGAAAAGCTATGTTATAAAAGATGGTTTTTTTTTCATTTTCTGTTCAAATCAGGGAAGTAATAAAAGAAGCAGAAAGCTTGGTAAGAAGAAGGCATTTACATATGTATCAACGAATTCTTACGTATTTAAATATCTAATGCCTAAACTTTGATTTTAACATTTATACCGCCTAAATTTTCCGTATCACATAAAAATACCAATATTTTAAGCTTAAAGGTAAGATGACATATATGTAAATATTGATGTTTAGGAATTAGATATGTAAATACATAAGAATCGTGTGGTATGTAAATCTTCCTAAAAAAAAAAGGTAAATAACACTAACCTTTGGGGCCTTCCGTAGAGAATACAACATCGTCTTGCAGGACAAAATGAATGCCGTCTCATTGTAAGCTAGTGATTCCTTCCTTCCATAAGGTGTATTAACTGACAGCTCAAAGCCGGGCTCATTGAAATAGGGCTTGGCATTCAAAACTAAGGCTTGGATGGAGACTAAAACCTGGAGAATGGTCGAGTTGGATGAATTCCAGGTCTCACAGCCTTGGCCAGGCCAGGTATTAAGAAGGCTTAGGCAAACTTTTCCACATTGATATAAGTTGGGATTCAAACGAAGCCCTCCGGAATGATAGTGAACCATCTGAATGATATTTCAGTATTTCAAAACACAAAAACAAATCATGAGCCACGCATACATACCACTCAATTCCTATGTATTACATAGCTAATGCCTAAAACTTTACTTCTAATACTTATACCACCCAAATCTTCTATAACACAAAAAATACCACCATTTTAACTTCAACAAAATTAAATACACCATTTCATGCATAGATAAGGTGGCATGAATGTAAAAATTGATGTTTAGGTATTAAATATATAAAAAAATAGAAATTTAATGTAAATGCATGTAAAAGAAAATCATTACAGAGCACTTGAATGAAAAGTTTAAATGAAACCATACCGGGGGTACCAAGGGAAAGGTTGGGGGAAAGTAAATGTCAAAAAAGAAGAGACCATCATGATAAGGTGTCCCAGCGGGTCCAATGATGACAGCACGAAGAATGTCCATCCGATCTTCAAAAATTCTAACATATATCGTCTCTATCAAAACGAAAAAGAAGGTCAGTTTAAAGAGGACTTCAATACCAACGCCATAAACTCGAGTACACTGATGCATCTAATAAACAAACAGCAAAGTACTGTGCCCTCTAAGATATTCAACACTAATAAGTAATAAAATATGACTTTAAGCTTACAAATGAACAGCCCTCAAATGCAGACCACAACAGCCGCTGTGCTGAAAAAAATATAATTAAGAATACCGATGCACTAAAAGATTTAGCTCTAAAATATTAATGCTTTATGTGTCTGTGAACTCGCACCTTAAGGGAAGAACTAATAAAAGAAGGGGGTAGAGAAGAAATTGTTGAGGAATGTTGTATTATTGCTCAAGGTAACAGTTCAACGGTCCATTCGTTTTACATTAATTCTCACCCTTTATATAGGGATATTTTTTATAAAATATATATAAAAAATTATTATACTTAGATCTCTCGCTGCTTGAGTTTGTCGTGTTCTACCTCAGGCATATATAATACATTATCTCTGGCATGTTATCTTCCGTCGACGCCGCATTTGACCTTATATCCTCTGCACACTTCGTCAGGTCACATCCCAATGTCTGTTTGGCCCTCTGTCTTAAAGCTCACTCTAAGGCTAACTCGCCCTGAAATCGAATAAGCTCTAGTTTTGCGATATGATTAAGGATGATAGTACTATCCTTAGTAATAAAATGGGATTGTCGGGTGAATCATTCTCTGATTTGCCTTACAGGAAAGACATTCATTGGGTGATTGCTCATATCCAGCTACTCCTACTCGAATACTAATCCTAGTCTCTAGTATCTCAATTGCTCGTACTAAGCTACTCGTACTTTGTCTCTGATAAATTTGTCCAAAAGACCCATGAAACTTGTTTAAACACTTGCTTGCCTAAAATGATGAGTTTTAATCATACATATTTAGTTTTTTTAATTCTTCACTCTCTTAAAAAGTAATGCCATGAAAAGAATAAAAACATTGAATCATGGATATATTTAATGTTATTTATGACATGATTATTCGCTTAAGAGTCTGAACTCTTCAACCCTTATAACTAAGGCAATAGGTTGTCATCAGGTTCATCCCTACTTTGTTGTTAATGTTCTTGTCTTTGTAATTGGGACTTAGCATCTTCATAACCACAAGAAATTTGGATGGAAAATATCACTGAAGCGCATACAGATATTTCCACAACCAAACTGTTGGAGGGATTGTTTAAGAAGCATCAGCTGGAAGTCAGCTCCATGAAGAAGAAGAAAGAAGTGAAGGAAGGTTTAGCCTCTGCTCAAGGGGAGGGCTCTCTACACGTCCCTTCAAGAACTATTTTCATCGGCTGAACTTGTCAGGAGGTAATCTTTCTAAGGACCTGATTCCTCAGATCTAAGGTCTCGCTAAGAAGTTGCCTAAGGGCTTACTCGTGTCTGGTGGTGTTGGCAAAGCCAGTGAAATTTCTACATCTTTACTACTTCAATGTGAGAGTGAGTGAGATTGCATATAAATCTATATATTAAAATAAGTGAACATCAAATAAATATCGTATCATTTTTAATCTCCCTTTTGTTTATAATATTTTTTTTTTAGTTTTAATGAACTCGTCCATAAGATCCTTGCAAACTTGAATGTGGCGTTGGATCCTCCTAAAGGGAAGGATGAACTGATTGAAAAAAGAAGCCAATCAACAAATCCCCCGGGAAGTTCGCTCGGCAATTTAAAATAAGAACAAGATGTAGATTGTGGATAAGAGCTAAAGGATCATGTGGTTAAAGCACCCACCCTACTTCAACAAGATAAGAGAGGACTTGTTGCAAGATTCTCTCAGAGCGCTCTGGCTGCTGATTAGGTCAAGCTCATGCGACAAATGGCCAAGTTGAAGCATGAAGTTGTTAAGTTGAGATCTTTCTACGACCAACGTAATAAGTTGGCCAATATAAACGATAGGTGTCTTCAAGACCAAGCTGAGTTTAGTTGTTTGGCTCAATTCAAAGCTGCTAGAGAGTTTAGCGAAAGCAACTTCAATCTAGAAATGTTCATTGTATTTGTATGTGATTGTGTATTGTGCTCGGATCGAATAATCTATAATCAAGATATCTCTCGATTAAATGAAAAGATTTGGACTTGACACTTTGATTTGAATGGTGACTTAATAGCTTTGGTCTTACTTTTTAGACATTTATCCTATTTATTATTGCAATCTCTCACCCTATAAAAGAGGTTTCCACAATAATTTTTTTCATCATGTTCTCCATTTGTAAACATTTTTGTTATTTTACTTTCACAATATCGTCTGAGTGCATCTCAAAAATATGTAAGGACTCAACTATAAGATGACATCTATTGTAGGTTGGGCAATTCTCAATAGTAACCACTAAGGAGAGATCTCTTCTTCTCTAGTAGGATCTAGATCCCATTGTAAAATGTTTTTTTCCCATAAAGATCCTAAGGTGATTTTCAGCATAATGGTTCATCCATCATGTTTGATCATCTATCAGTGGATACACTATTGATTTTAATGCACAAATAACTCTATATAGTTTTTCAAAAGTAGCGCAAAAGCTCCTCATCTCTAATATTTTGGAGCTCCTTCAATAGAGGCAACTCTGGGAGACTATCTATTTGAAAGGCCTAAACTTCTCTCATCTGGGGTTGTCAGGTGTCTATTGTCGGTTCCTCGAACGCATGGTTGTCTTGAACAACCAATGTTGATTTTATTGGAGTCACTCTCATGGGCTCAGCTTGAACTACGTGCATTTGTCCTTCTCATCAGTCGAAATCAAGTACTTTTTGTGTCATCACTTTCTTTAATGTCTATCGTGTCATTATTCATTTCTTCAACAACTTCATGCTTAGCTAAATGGATCATTACCCTGGTTGTGCAATCTGATTCAATATGTCCAAATTTGTGGCACTTGAAAAACTTCCTAACTATGATGGATTTAGGAATGTTGGATGGTTTCACCAATTCTCCACTTTGAGCTAGTTTTTCCTCAAGAGGTGTCATCTTGAATGCTTTATTCTTGTTGATTGATCCTAGAGTTAAATGCGTCACCCGGAGAGGTTGTTTATCTACTTTTGAAGCTGGAGTCTGAACATCTTGTGTATAAAGCACTGGTATATACTAGCACTGCATCTCTCATTTCATCTTTAAACCAAGTAGTAATTTTACTCTTCTCCTCTCGCTGTCGAAGAACTTTCAAGTTCTCCCATCATTGAGTTGCACTATTTCATAACTTTTTGACAGTTAGTTTCACCATTCTGTCCAATCGAAAGTCCTGACACTCAAAGACATTCTAATGTCCAAAGACACTCGATGAGCTCGTTTGAATCCTTATGGCCATCAAAATATAACGCATACACCTGACACAAGGGATTTTGGGTTGAACCGATGGGTTCAGCAAGGATTTTGGTTCAGCAAAGAGGCTGAACCGGTCGGTTGAGGATAATGGGTGGGATATGCCGCTTTCCCCCTCCCCCTATTTCACCTATTATGAATATATGCTACTGTTGTTTTCGGGTTTAGTTTTTGATGTATTCTATTTTCATATTTGCACCTCCGGGCGTTTCTCCCTTCCTAAGATTGTCTCTTATGGTCAGAAGGTATTTCGATTATAAATCATCGGAGATTGTGTGTATCGGTCATGTTTTTGCTTGTTGATATTCCCCCCATGCTAGTTGTCATTTGTTCATGTGCTCCCCTTGTTGTCGTCCCCCTCCTTTGTTGTTCCTGCTGTCGCCAGCCTCTTCTGTACGCACTATAGCTGCCACCAATCCCTCTCGACACCCCCACTTGCCGTCCCCACCCCTCATCCAAGGTGGCGTGTATCTGTCATGTTCTTGCTTGTTGCTACTCCCCCCATGCTAGATGTCATTCGTTCATGTGCTTTCCTTGTTGTCGTTCGCCCTCCTTCGTCGTTTCTGTTGTCGCTAGCCTCTTCAGTACGCACTATAGCTGCCACCAGTCCCTCTCAACACCCCCACTTGTATCCACTTGTCCCCACCCCTCCTGCATCCACTCCAGCTGTCGCCAGCCCTCTTAGCAAACCTACCTGCTCCTCCAACCACGCCTGCAACCCACCTACTGCCATTAACCCTTTAGCAACCCCTCTACCACTACCAATCCCTCTTGGCGAACCCACCTGCTACTCCAACCCCCCTTGTTTCCCTAACCAGCAACCCATTTTCCCCCTTCCCCCTTCCCCCTTCCTGCACCACCTCTGTTATCATCACCTCCCACCCTTGTTGTCTTTGCCCTTGTGGATTTTTTGTGTCATTTGTTGTTTTGTTTATTTTCAATAGTCTCGTTGTAATCTCCTTTTGCAATTCAACAGTACTATTTGTGTTTCGGTGCATTTCAGGTTAATGTCGGTTTCATCACTGTTACTTCAAAATCCTGACTTTTCCAAAATTTCATGCTAAAATTTCGGGATGGTGGTTCTTTGTTTCTGAAATCGAATGGAGTTGGTGTGACCCATTTGCATGGTATCCTCTCAAGCGCAGCATGCCTCCATTACCATGAGAGGATTTCTCACTATATATCCTCCATACAAATTTCTTGGACCTCTTTGTGGATTTTTAAGCGGCATTGTATCATTTTGTCTCGACCGGGTTTCCAATTATTGTCTCTTCGATGGCGTGCTTAGGACTTAGGTTTGGGTAAAATTTTTGGGTGTTCGGTTTGAAAAATCTGCTAAGGGATGAGTTTTGGATGGAGATTAGGTTGGGTATTAATGGATTTAGATAACCCTAGGATAAAAATAGGGTTAAGCTAGTTTTGATACCAAATGATATCGGAGTTAACCCAAATGACAACGACAATACAACTTTTATTACTGAGAAAAAAATAGAAATTACAATCATATACACTCGAAAATAGGAAATAACAAAAAGACACAACACAAACTCAATTATGACTCGGGTCAAGGGTGGTGAGTATGGGGGGGTTGGATGGTAGAAAGGCAACAAGGGAAGGCAACGGCTACGGTAGGGAAGGTAACAGTTGACTATCATATGGCTGGAAGGTGGGCGGCAGCAAGGGAGGAGGAACGGCGCAGTCGAGAAAGGTAGTGGCGGCGGCAGAAAAGGTTGCTGCTAGTTCCGAAAAGGGTGGGGTTGTTGCAAGGTTGTGGTAAGGTGGTTGCAGCATGGAAGGTTGTGGCATGGCGTTGGAAGGATTGAGGGAGGCTCACGAATGTAAAAAGGTGGCTAGAAGGGAAGGCAGCAAGGTGAGAGGTGGTTGGGTGGTAGGTGGCTACAAGAAAACAACAAGGATGTTGTTTTGGAGGTGGCTATAGCAAATACGGCGACGGCGACGGCGATGGCATAGGGAAGGTTGCGGAGGAAAGAAAGTCAGAGATAAATACTCCTTTGAGAGCGAGCTACAGTTGGAGTACCACTCGACCATTGGAGAAAAACCACCACCTCAAAACAAAAAAACAGTCGGACCACCACTCGTCCTTGAATACAACTCTAAATGAAAAGTAGGAGACGATGACAACTGTCCTGATAGAAACACAATCAAAATTGAGAATCAAAACTCTAATACAACATGGAGAAGACTAGAAAATAAAGAAGAATAATAGAAAACATGCTAAAAATTGGAAAGGAATTGAAAGAGAAGCATTTTGGTTCGTCTTGCATTGCTGGGACCGATTGTTCAAGTCGTCTAGAACGCTATCGCAGGATCCAACTGGTGTGCATCCTGCATCAGAAGCGGGAGACGCTCCCGCATCAATTTGAAATTTTGTTTTGCTTGAAAGCGAGAAAATCGATACGTTTACCATATATTTATGCACTTTAATATATAAAATTGGATGTTATCATGCATTTCTAAATCTATAAGTGCATCTATATGTGCTATAAACCATAATTTAGTTTTATATATTATATATATAAATAAATAAATAAATAATTTATCCCTCATCCTATCAATAAAAGTATCATGTTTCATTCTCAAACCTAACATGGTATCAGAGCCAAGAATCTAACCATATACATTGGCTCTTCCTGCTATTTTCCCTACTGCAAATTTTTATAGCTGGCTGTTTTTTTCACCTTTAGGTTTTCTCCCCCTACTGATTTTTACCTGCCGAAGATTGGTTTTCCTTGGAGGAAATTTTCTCCCGTGGAGGAAATTATTCCTTTCCCAGCTGATTTGGTCCAATCAGTTGTCTTTGTTCCAATTTCTGGCAGATTGGTTTTCTCCTAGCTGATTTCAGGCTCCCTTTCCAGCCGCCGTAGGTCCTTGCTGCCAGCCAGCTTCTAGCTTCAGCATTGCCTCCCCGGCATTGCCTCCCTGCATAACTTTCGCTTGACTTGCCAACGGTCTTTTCCAGGCGCCGGAGGTGCTTGTCGGTTCCTAGCTGATTTCAGGCTCCCTTTCCAGCCGCCGTAGGTCCTTGCTGCCAGCCAGCTTCAGCATTGCCTCCCTGCATAACGGCATTGCCTCCCTGCATAACTTTCGCTTGACTTGCCAACGGTCTTTTCCAGGCGACGGAGGTCCTTGTCGTTGGATTGAATTTTTTCCAGTCGGCCTGCTCTCTCCGACTGGTGTTTCCAGTTTTTTTCAGCTCCCAAGGATTCTTCTGTCCAGTCTTCAGGATTTTCCTATATCTCGACAACCCAACATCGCATTTGGCTCAGTTGGAATCATGGTGGATTCTTCCACCACCGAGCCTTTTCCCGATAGTGTACTTGAGTCCGTCGGAGGGTCAACAACGATCTCAATTCCTCTACAAACCTGAGGATCGGAAAACCACATGAACTTCCTAATCACCACCCATAAACTGAACAGAACTAATTTTCTTCAATGGTCCCAAGCTATGTCTTTGCTCGTCAAGGGACACGAGAAATTCAGCTATCTCACAGGAATGATTTGTGAACATCCTACAACCAACCTGATGTATGAAGCGTGGGAAGTGGATAATTCCATGGTTATGTCGTGGCTGATAACTATGTGAAAACTACGATTGGTTGTCCATATATGTTTCTTCATTTTGACAGTGATTTATTAACTGCAGTTCGAGACACCTACTTAGATGTAGAGAACTCCATCCAATTTTATGAGTTTCCAAGAAGAACTGCGAGGCGAAACAGAGATTGAGGACAGCGACCCAGACTACAATGATTTAATGGTCTTATAGGTGAAATGTAATCTCTATTATGACTATATATGGGAATCATTGCATATATTTCCCTTTTACAAAAAATTGTAGAAAAAGATCGCATGTTTCAATTTTTGACAGACCTTAACAAAGACCCTGATGAAGCCTGGGGACACATATGCATGGCAAGGATCCCCTTCCTTCCGCTCATTTTGCTTTCACAGAAATTCGACGCGAAGAGAATCGGAGAATTGTTATGCTCGGCACTTCCACTTTAGTCAAATCATCTACTTTGGCCACTAATATTTTTCAACACTCATCAAACCCTCCTCGAGTCACTGGGTCAACTTGTGATTACTGTCACAAACCCAAACATATTCGAGAAAAGTGTTGGAAACTCCATGGGAAGCCAGCATACAAACCTACAGTCAAATCCTCATTTGTCAAGGGTCACACTATGACATCTGAATCTACAATGGTACAATTAACTCCTATTAGAAACACTCCGGAATCACCCGACTCTCTTAAGAGTCAGATGGAGCAATTAATCAAACTACTCAAACCAACCAGTTCACTTCCAACCTGTCAACCTCCCACTTCCGTCAAGGTATCAATTCTATGACACTCACTTATTTTTCTAGTCCATGAATCATTTATTCATGTGCCACAGACTACATGATTAGATGCTCTCAAGCTTTCTCAACATATTATCCATGCTCTGAAAAATATACTGTTAAAATTGTTGATGATTTTTACAACTCTATTGCGGTAAATAATCTGTTGTGTTAACAACCCGTCTAACTCTCGAATCTATGTTACATGTCCCTCTGTTGAAGTGTAACATGTTATTGTTAGTAAGCTTACACATGACATGGATTACGTTGCTAATTTTTCTCCTAATATTTATGTATTTTAGGAACGTCGTTCGGGGAGTATGATTGAAACTGCTAAAAGAGTAACTAAGTTTTATTTCTTCAAAGAGAAAGGTATGGAGAACAAGAACATTTTTGCTGCAGTTTTTTCTCGATTCACTGAATGACATATTATATTATGGCATTATTGTTTGGGTCATCCCAGTTTTCAGTATTTAAAACAATTATATTTGTTGATATTTATTAATAAAAATTTTGCTAACTTCAAATGTGAGATTTTTCAATTAGCTAAACATCATCCCATTCCTTATACATCTCATCCTTACACGCATTCTGCTCCCTTTTCTCTTATTCACAATAACTTGTGGGGACCCTCTCGCACTCTCTAATAAACAATGGTTCCTTAACTTAATTGATAACCACACTCGAATGACGTGGGTTTATATCTTAAAAGATAAATCTGAAATTGTTATCACATTCAAAAATTTTCACTCATTCACTTTAACCCAATTCAAAACTTTAATTTAAGTCCTTCAAACTGACAATGGCCGTGAATTTTTTAATTCTATTTTAGGTGAATTCCTGTTAAGTAAGGGCATATTCCATCATAGCTCATGTACGGACACGCATCAACAAAATTTAGTCTAGAGAAAAAATTGAAACCTTCTCGAAGTAGCTTGCTCCTTTATGATTAAATCTAATGTCCGAAAAAGGCTTTTGAATGATAAAGTGTTTATTGTCACCTATCTCATCAATAGAATTACCAAAAAAATTTTATCACTTTAGAACTCCATTAGTCATCTTGATGTCATGTTTTCATAACTTTAGAACTCCATTAGTGATCTTGATGTCATGTTTCCCCACAAATCGGTTCTTCACTACCCTTGAACTCAAATTTTTTTGGTTCACGGCCTTTGTTCGGAACACTACCCTTAATCGTAGTAAGCTTGATCCCAGATCTATAAAATGTATCTTCCTTGAATATTTTGCCACTCAAAAAAACTATCAATGTATTGAACCTACCATAAATAAATTATATGTCAATGTCGATGTCTTCTTTGAAATTAGTCCCTACTTCTCTGTCACCGCCTCAAGTGAGGGGGAGCTTGATTTCTTGGACAATATTCATTATCTGACCCCTGTGGATATTTCTCCAACCACTATATCTAAGGAGTCATCTTTCCCTCTGGATCCACCACCTACCAAACAACCAGAACGTCCTCCCATTCTCCGTGTCTATACTCGACGCACTCATGTTCTCACTATAGAGCCCGATGCCTCTTTACATGACCTAGAATCCACTCTGAATGACATCCCAATAATTGACACCACTCCAAATGAGGTGAGTTCCCTTGTTGAGGTATGTAATCAGGCAAGCTCTCCACATTCCACGAAAAAAATATATATCTTTCCACTATGTATCACCGACCAATAAAGCATTTGTTGTTGCCGTGACGGATCATCACCTCCCATCCACTATTAAAGCAGCATTAGCTGACTGTTCCTGAAAAGCTGCAGTAAATGATGAAATGAATGCTCTACAACGGAATCATACATGGGATATCATGGATCTTCCTCGAGGTAAAAAAGGAATAGGATGCCATTGGATTTTTATCACCAAGTTTAACTTTGATGGATCCATTGAAAGCAACAAGTCACGATTGATAGCCAAAGGCTACTCACAAACATACGGAGTTGATTATGAAGAGACATTTGCTTCGGTTGCTAAACTAAACACCATTTTGAGTCCTACTTTCCCTTGTTGTAAATTTGGACTAGCTCTTGCTCCAACTGGATGTCAAAAATGTTTCCCTAAATGGGCATCTCACAGAGGAGGTGTATATGTGCCTCCCTTCAGGTTTTAACTCTACTGTTTTTCAGGATAGGTGTGTTGACTGCGAAAGTCCCTTTACGGATTGAAGAAATCCCCAAGAGCCTGGTTCGACAAGTTCACAAAAGTGGTAATGGGACAGATCTCACAGAGGAGGTGTATATTTGCCTCTCTTCAGGTTTTAACTCTACTGTTTTTCAGGATAAGTGTGTTGACTGCGAAAGTCCCTTTACGGATTGATGAAATCCCCAAGAGTCTGGTTCGACAAGTTCACAAAAGTGGTAATGGGACATAACTTTTCTCAAGACCCAATCAGATCATACTCTTTTCTTTTGGCGCTCCTCCAATGACAAAATTGTTATCATTATTGGTTATGTTGTTGATATTGTTTATTTTGTTGATATTGTGCTCACAGACGATGATCTACCAGCATTAGAATCTCTGAAAGGTATTCTTGCTACTTTAAAATGAAAGACTTGGCATGAAAGTTGCTCGGCCATCTCGGGGAATTTGCCTATCTCAGCGCAAATATATTTTGTTATCTATTTACAGAGAATAACCTTCTCCTTTGCAAACCAGTGGGGGTCCAATGTATCCTAATGAGAAATTAGCTGAAATTTCCAATGCGATTTCGGTGAAAAAGACTCACTATCAATGTTTTATGTAGAAACTCATTTACCTAGCCCATACTCGCCCCAACATTTATCATATAGTAGAAGTTGTGAACCAATTCATACATGATCCCTATAAGCATCATCTCTAAGATGTCCACAAGATCCTTGCACACCGGACTCGGGTTTGTAAATTGTTGCTTATATAGAAGCAGATTGGGCCAATCTGTACATGATCAACGATCCACCTCATAATATTGCTCATTCGTGTGGAGAAATCTTGTCACGTGAAAAACCAAAGAAAAATCGATTGTGGCCCTGAGCAGTGCTGAAGCTGAGTTTCGCCCTATGTACTTGGGTATTTGTGAAGCTCTCTGGTTACACATTATGCTCTGTGAATTTTGCATGTCAAGCCCTGCTCCTATCTAGTTGTTCAGTGATGATAAAGCTGTCATTAGTATTGCCCATAATACAATCCAACATAATCAGACCAACCATGTGGAGATTGCAGGCATTTCATAAAGGAAAAGCTGGATTCAAGAAAGATTTGTATTCCATTTGTTCCATCCAATGGATAATTAATAGATATCCTTACTAAGAATCTTCTTCAGCCGTTGTTTAACGACTTCAAATCCAAATTGAACATGATAAACATTTATGCTTTAACTTGAGGGGGAGTATTAGGATTATTAGTCTAATTATTAGGTTAATTACTATTGCAGTTATTATTAACTTTTATTTGTTTCCTTTATCGTTTGTTTTCATAGTTATGTATTTCCTAGTTGATCTCTTTCTGAAGCATTTCCTTTTATTTGGGTTTTGTAATATGTATTTATACTCCTCTTCCTATCAATAAAAATATCATGTTTTATTCTCAAATCTAACATATTAATAAGGGGAGAATCGCGAACTTCTAATAAGAAAGGACTGGTCCCGGTTGGCTGGACCGATTCCCTTGTCACACCTGGTCGACGGGCGTGAGCAGTCCCACCTCAACAATAAAAATGTAAGAATACATATATAATATTAAAAATTTAATATGCAATTAATAACTCATAATTCATGATCCATAGCCGCTTGATTTGTATCTACAATAGCCTCCACACCAACCATAATCACGCATGATAAACACAAAAAATCTCAATCACAAACGCCCCCCTCATGTTCCTAACATGCTAGCCCTCATTGTCGCTATAAACTCGTAACATCTTAGTGTCAAGCACCCATACCCTATATTCATGTTGCTCCTCTCTTGGCTTCCCTCTCCCACTCTCTACCTCAAGTAGAGCCATCCATTCCATCAACTCGTGTTCCCAACTCTATCGAAACCCGAAGAGTTCCCTCAATCTCAATGCTCTCTCCAAACCCCTCTCCATAACTCTGATGCTTTCAACTCCCTCCCTCGAGATCTCTAACATTTAAGCTTAATAATGTTAAGCTCGACTTTCTCAAATCTGGTTATCTAATGCCCATGACCTCACGCCTTTTGACCTCCTCTTTGCATTGTGTGTGTACGATTTGAGTCATCTTTTCCTCAACAAAGTCATCACACACAAATGCAAGTGAATCACTGAAGGGTTGTTGATCTTCATCTTGATTAAGTTGATCACCTGCTTCATCAATCTATGGTATGATAGTTTTGAAGACCTTGATCTTTGGTCCAATATGAGAACTCTCCTTCCTCTATACATCTTTGCTCCTAACAAGAATAGACTACCTGTTCACTAATAGCATGCACAATCAAAAGTATGATAACAACAAGCAAATTGATATCAAATGATCTTTGAGTAAATTTAAATTCATCTACAAATCTAATCTCTTTGACTGCACATCAAGTAGCTTAAGTTGTCATAACCAATAATGAGAAAACTAAAAAATAAAAGGAAAGATGACCAAAAAATAGCTCCTTGAAAAATTTTAAGAGAATAAAGACAATCGCTGAAGAGACGACAACATTCGATCCAGCTAAATAAAAGAACTCTCATAATATATGAATAAACCCCATATAATACTTAAAGATGTGCAACAACTCACTTACCAAGAATGCTATGCAAATTTGAATAAGTCCTACAATTTAAAACAATAACAGAAATACATTTATGTATACTAATAAATAATATCACCTTATGAGTCATCCCATCTAGACATGAATGATAAAATTCTATGTTTAAAAATATATTGTCAACCATAAATCGACAAACTTGTGTGTATTATAAAATGTGCAAGAGTTTTATAAATTTGAACATGTTTTGGAAAGTGCACTAACACTTCGATGCATTCTTATTAATGCCCCAAATGTTTGCAAAAGATATAAAGAACTTTAATAATGCTGATGTGTTGAATCTATATGTCCAACGCATACTAACACTCCCTAACACGTTGATGTGTCGATGTCTATGGCAAATGCATCTATATGTCCAACGCATACTAACACTCCCTAACACTAATGCTGACGCGCAGTCGATCAACCAAATAAGATAAGCACCTGAGTCTGTATCAATTCCTAGTCAATGCACAGTCCTGATGAGTCATTAATAGACAAATTATTATTATCAAAGCATGAGATAACAAAACTCATCTTTATAGCTCATTCCTCTTTCAGAACAACAAGACATGTGCAATACCACATTAAACCAAAGGATAGAAATCTTCATCAATTATCCCTTTATAACAAACTGAGTATTACGCCTTAATATTCCTAGTTAAAATAATAAATCAAAACAAATTACTTACTCAAGCCTTCAACAATTGTAAGCCTCATCCTGATAAGTGGACCAACATAAAGCTATTAAGGACATTAATGCTCTGTTTGGCAAGGCTTTTTTAGTGCGTCGCGGCTCGTGGCTGCAATTGGTGGTGGAGGTTTGGGGTCGAGGCATTCAACAAAACGCGGGGCCACGAGTTATACTAGCAGCCCTGTGTTCTGAAGAGCCTAATTTTGGCTTTTGTCCCGCATACCCCTTCGACAGAACTCCCCGGTGGTAGAGGGTTGGGGTCGAGGCATTCGACAAAACGCGGGGCCACGAGTTATACTAGCAGCCCCGTGTTCTGAAGAGCCTAATTTCGGCTTTTGTCCCGCATACCCCTTCGACAGAACTCCCTCCCCTAGCCCTAAATTATTTTCCCGCGTAACCCTTCGACGCCAAGATCCATCGCCTGCTGCACCACCGAACTCCCTAAAGTCCCCCATTCTCTGGGTTGCATTTCCTTCATCACTGCCCTCCCGCGTTCTTCCATTCCTTCTTCTTCGGTGATCTCGCAGGTATACGCATTTTTTATTTTTATTTTTTTGTTTATTCCATTTCACTTAGGTTTTGAATCCTTCTTTCTCTCACGTTCCTGGCCTACGGTTGCTTTCATCTTCACTTCTCTATCTCATTCCGTTGGAGCAAGCCGGTAAATTGTTTCTCTGGCACAGGAATTCGCTTTTCTCATTGGCCTTCCTTCTTCTTTATTAGGCCTAAAAAAGTTTTGTGGTTGGAGTAACATGTTGTTCTTGCATTTGTATGGTGGGAATGTCAAGTGCTAAATTTTTAAGTTCATTAAACATTTCAATTTAGTTTCGTTTGAATTTGCCTCAACTTAGGTTCAGTCCTATAAAGCATATGTCATTCAATTTGGTATGGTTTTAGCTAGTTTGATTGGGATAATGCCAAGATTCAATGTTATACTTAAAAATATTCATATAAGTAAAGGTTGTTACTGAGGGAAGTTTGCAATTGGGGCAGGGGGCATTTACATATAAATGAAGTTTTGCTTTTAGATATATAAAAACATAAAAGTTGAGTGGTATGCATTAAGCTTTAACTATCTGCATATTGTTTCTTATCCTCTAAAGCTTCTTTACTTGTAATTTTTTAAAAAAATTTATAACTGCATGCAGTAAGACATTGGTGGAAGTTTGGATTTAGGTTTGCTTTCTGAGCAATCGTTTGCAGGCTTTGTTTGAGAAACTGTTTAACATATTTGTTATTGGTTGTACATGGAGAATTGATAGTGTTATATCTCTCAAACATCTCTATATATAGCACATTAAGGGATGGGATGAAAATATGGTAAGATTATCTTCTTATTGATAGAGCATATATCTGGTGAGGCACTTTATGATGGCTTAAATTTTAAGCAACCATTGTTGCCATTACCAAGGAAATCTGCTCTCTTTAAATGCAATGAATATAAAATGCATTCAATTTGGGCTGCTTTGGAAACCTGAAAACATTAACTGCAATTCCTTGGATTGAAACATTAACTTGCATTCCTTGGATGGTTTTATTATTATTATTATTATTATTGTTTCTCTACTCCCTACTTGTATTCCCCATAAAGCAAAGGTTACTTGAATGCTTGGCAACAATGGGAGGCAATGGTTACTTGGACTCAATGGCTTAGCTATTATTTTATGAGAAGAGAAATACAAATTTTATTTTATGGCTTCAAACCGTCCTATGAAGTGATGTATTTAATTCATTGAAGTTTCATATAATGGAGTGCAAAGGAGATGCGCGAGTTCTCTGTTGTTTTTTCCTGTATTTGTGTTCTCTATGGTGCATCTTATGCTTCCTTTTTTTGGGGATTGGTTAAACAGCAAGATACTCAATAATGTAATCGTTGGAATGCAGGTGGGATTGTTCTTTTGTTCTCATGTGCAGTTTGCAATAAATTGATGCTTTACTGTGCTTGTACTTCTATACATTTGTATCACTTGAAATTCTTTTTTTTATGTTTGGAGGAATGTCTAAAGCAGCTAATGAGCGAGGGTTTTATTGCTTGACCCGTTCCTAGTTGCTGGGTTTTATTGCTTGACCCGTTCCTAGTTGCTGATGTTGATTATCAGGAATTGGGTTATATTTTTGTCATTCTCTATATTAAACATGTTGAAAACATATTTTCTGCTTACTGATGTTTGGTGTCATCAATCTGGCTTGAGAGCTATATATGTATATGTTAGAATTTTGTGGTATGTTTGTATATTTTTTTCATGCATGAAGTAATCATGTAGATTTCAAATGGTATCAAGCAAATCATTGTTCTTACTCTCGAAGCTGACAAATTGGGAGGATTCACATACATACCCTTTCAAAGCTTTTAGTGTTTACATATCTACCACCCTGAGCTTTAATTTCTTTACATCTGCATCCTTACACTCATGCATGAAAAGCTTTACATACAATTCAATTGAGTAATTCATTTTGCTTGGGGGTGTTTGCTGAATTCAGTTATATAGAGGGAAATTTTGTTGTTGTAAATATATAAGAATTGCTGGATGTAGAAATTAATTCCTCTTGAGCTGTGGAAATGGAATGAATATTTGGTTCCTTTGTGGTAATTGGAATGAATACTTATACAGTTCAAGTCCTCGTGAAGATGTGATAAATTTTTATTTTTGGCCTGAGAATTGCTGGTGTATTTTTATCCTTGGATGTCTGAGGCAAACGCAAGTAGATTCCTAGTGTGTTTTTATCGAGTTTTAATGTATGAATTAATGATATTTTGATATAAATTCCTGTTATTTGTTACTTTTCTGTTTTTTATTTACTTATGTTACTCAAAAGAGATGCCAATGATGACAAAATTAAGGCTTGTTTCTAAAAAGATGTCATGGCTACCTGATAGCTTTTACCTTGCCAGGCTTAAGAGCTAGTGCTGCCTAGCAATATCAGGATTTGGTATTGTGGGCATCCTAATAGCTTTTGCATTACAAGGCTCAAGTACTTGTGATGCCTAACAATTCCCTGATCTCTGCACCCACCGTCCCAATTTATTCTCTTATAGGCTCCTGCTCTTTTTTGTTTTAGTTAATGTAATCTTTACTTCTATCTTTTTTTTGAAATATCTGAAATAAAATCATATTTATAATGTAATATTTGTCTGTTGTTGACTATTCCATTTTACACTTATAATATTTGTCTATTGTATACTCTTCTGCTGCAATCAGGAAAACATGAGCTCACGGATTTCTGGGACATCCCGACGCATTCTCTGGCACTGTGGCCTCCAAAATTCTCAGCTAACGTCACGTCAATCACACAACTACTAGAGAAAGTTCTACAGCTGCTCACAGAGCATTACCGAGCAGTGTCATTTCTCCCATTAGGCAGACAATTCGGCGGATTCACCTAACGGCGTTGATCGCGAATGGAGAACATCACTTGAGGAAAGTTTGACACTGGAGCTACACCGTGTAAATTGTTAAGAACAATGTAATCATCTTGTTGATTATAATTGTAATTATTTTAGATTTTTTTTTTCTCTTATGATACTCACTGTGACGTGAGATGAGTATCTGTACTTAGCTACTATTTTGAATAGAAGTTTTACGTTGAAATGAGTTATTACATATAATTTATATTTATGTACGATTCGGTACATTTATGAAATGTCTTGGTGCGGCCTGTAGTTATTACAAACTTGGAGTTATGTACATATTTTTTAATTACTATTATCATAGTACATGAATTATAAATCATCAAATAATAAGATATCCATTTTGTAGACTAAAAAATAATTTTAGAACATTTCTTCAATTTGTATTTATTACAACACTATTTATAATTTTATTCTTTTATAATATTTTATGGATAATATATTTATTACAATATTGCTATCGAAATATTTCCTTCCTTAAACCGGCTATGTATTTCATATATTAACCTATCTAATACATAAAATTATTCCATATAATAATCGATTCCGTATATATACATATCTAACACTTCAATTTTATTCTTTAACAATAATTAATTTCACATATTTACATATCTAACACTTAAATTAACTTCATTACATTTATGCGACGCAGTTCATTCGTAAAACCTCCAAAATAATATGCAAATATTGGTAAAACTTCAAAGTTTATGTGTTAGATATGTAAATATATAAGATTGTGTTGCATATTTATTCTTATTCCTAAACAGAAGTTGTTAACACTTTGAGGGCTTACTAATGTTCCAAAAATATGATTCTTATACTATTCTTTTAAACAGTTTTATCAAAAAAGGGCAGTATGGTCTTTTTCCATAAACAGCTGTCCGACAGCTGGTTTCAAACAGCTGCAACAAACAGACAGTCAGCTTCCCCACCCACAGTTTCTTCCTGGGGCAGCATAGTTGCAGCTGCCCCAAACAGAGCCTAAATTAAACTAAACAAGCCACTTGTTATGTACGGCTCATATACCATATAAGGCACGGATTCTAGAGCGGAGCGGGGTGGAGCAGAAGAATTTGTCCAATTTGAAGAGTTTTTTGTTATGTGAGTTGGGGGTGCTGGGGCAATGCCCCGCGATACGGTTC
>NW_018165332.1:280998-296766 GCF_001263595.1 Phalaenopsis equestris | reverse complement strand
TATATATATATATATGATTGTTTGTAACCCTAGGCATGGTATTTTGTACTCTTTTTTTGAGTTAAAAGAAAATCGTCGCTCTGCTCTCGAGGACGTAAGCATCTTTGTTGAATCTCATTAAATCTTTCTGTGCTTTTTCTAGATTTTTGTTTCTTTGTCTTAAATTTCTCAACAAGCGGTATTAGAGCGAGGTTCAAGGCAAAAGAGAATTTCGGCGCAAGGACGAAGAAGATTTTGGCAAAGGAGTTCGGCTAGTTCGTCTAGGGCTTCGAACGACAACCAAGGAGCAAGGATTTCGACAGTCTCAGTGAATTCCACATAGAAGTTCCATTAGGGAAGGTCGGAGGCCAAGAGTGCAGCAGGCTTCACGCGCGACTAGGCTCTGCGAAGCAGATTCGTAGAGGAAGTTATGCGTCCAGTTGGAGTTCGTGCGACCAAGCGAATCGCAACAAAAGGGGGAAATCGCGAAGGTCTTAGGTGATGTTACTCAGAGGAAAATCATAAGAATCACAGAATTCACGAATTCAGCGAGAAGGATTCGCGACGCAAAGAGGTTCGCAACAGTTCAGACCGCCACGCAAAGCAATTCGGCAAGATTAAAGCACGACACGAGCAGACGTGCAGGTTTGGTTCGACGAATTCTGCAGTGGAGTTTGGCGCGGGCTTCTTCCGCGACAGGCAGAGTTCCGCGACAGGCTGCAGATCGTGCGACGGTTCTGCTGCGATGATCAGTTTTGTACAAAGAATTTGGGCGAGCAATTCACGAGGAATTAGCAAGAGAAATTCGCGGCACGAGATATTTTTAATGGCAATTTTTGGTGCAAAATTCGAAATGATGAAGTTTGATTGAACTGATAACTTCGGATTGTGACAAAACCAGTGTAAAGGTTTTGTTGGCAAAGCAAGGAATCTTGAAAGATTTGCGTGCAAAAAAACCAGATGTCATGGAGGATGAAGATTGTGAAGAATTGCAATAATGAGCGGCAGCAACCATACGCTTTTGTCTGACAGATAAGGTTATATATCACGTGACGAATCAAAAATCTTCATAGGAGGTATGGAAGAAATTGGAAACTCGGTTTATGACTAAATCTCTAACAAATAAATTGTATTTATAGCAAAAGTTGTATGGGCTGAAGATGCAAGAAGGTTCTGATCTGGCGCAGCATGTGAATGACTTCAATCAAATAATCATAAATTTATCATGGCTTGATGTGAGTATTGAGAACGAAGTCCGAGTAATGATTTTATTGTGTTTGTTACCTTCTTCTTATGAACATCTGGTGACTACTCTTACTTATAGGAAAGAAACTATCAAAGTTGATAAAATTACTGCAGCATTGTTGGCTCACAACCAGCGAAAGCAGAATGCAGGGGAAAGCTCTTATGGTGATAGTTTATATGTCAAGGGTAATCAGGATCGTGAAAGGGCGAAATATAATGAGGTCTCTAGAAGGCAAAATTTCAGATCAAAGTCTTAAAATAAAAAGACGATTTATTGTTACAAGTGCAAGGAAACGGGTTACATGAAGAGAGATTGTCCAAAGCTTAAAAAGCAAACTGAAGAGAAATGTGATGCATCATCAAAGTCTGTAAATGTGGTGCAGAGTGACAATTCCGATTGCAGTGATGGAGATATGCTTTCAGTTTCATCAACTCAGTTCATGGATGCATAGATTATTGATTCAAGATGCTTTTATCACATAACACCTAACAGGGAGTAATTTACTTCATACAGGTTAACTAATTCTGACTCAGTCTATTAAGGTGATGATAGATGCTGCAATATTGTTGATATTAGTGAAGTCAGAATCAAGATGTATAATGGCATTGTTAGAACATTATGTAATGGGCATGATGATAGAATGGGCATGCTGATATGTCGGGGATGATGAAACTACTTTATCTTGATCAAGCCTAGCCCCATCATCCCAACCATTCCCCAAGAATTAAGTTCAAACCTAAACGTTAAATTTGACCCAAAAGTCAACATAAGCAATGTCCTTAATCAAAAGTGAAGTTAGATTCACACATTAACTGACCTCAACTTAAGTCTAGAAACATATTTGTAATTTTCAAAGACTTCTCACATCCTACAGAAGCTTTATATAGTGGTTTATTCAATCACAGCTTCTTTAAAAAGCACACACACCAAGATTAAAATGACTGGAGCAATAGCAGTAATAATTTTTTAAATGGACATTTTTAGCTGTGAAACTTCATCTTTAAAATAAAGAAGCAGCTGAGCGGTCAACAAAAAACTCTAAAAATAGCTCAAACCATCTAAAAATTACTGAAGCAAATAGAAAATGTCAAAAAATACAGAAGATTCAAGCAACAATAGTAGACGCCGAGTAATTGTCAAATCCTTGAGAAATAGCCAGTCATAAAGCTAAAAACTCATATTTCATATGAGAAACATACATGTAACAAACAAAATTCATTACTGTTCTGTAAAGACTTGAAATTGTTTAAGCCAAAGCCATCAATATAGTAAATTCACAAACTCACCAGGTAAATCTTTTTCCAGAACCTTCCATTCATGTTGAATCCTCTTAACCCAATTCTTTCCTGGCTGCTATAAATAACAGCTCAAAAAAAATAGAACGAATTTGAAGAATAAAAATGTTAAACTTCTGTGAAGCCCAAATATACCTCCTTTATTGCAGGAGTCATTTTAAGGATCTCGGGTTTGTTGAAGTGATGATCTGAACTATCCCGAACAGTATCAAATTGCTTGAAAGCTTGGCATTTGACATCAGTGTCATCGTCAATAATTAGTATTGGCTTCTGTTAATGCCGTTACCAGCCTTATTAGAGGAGAGAATGAGTATGACAAGAGAGCTACTTGCAGGAAATGAAAAAAAAAAAAAAACTCAACACAAAAAGATGCATAATTATGACAATTCATAGCATTCCGTAACTATCAAGTATTGTAATTATAAAAGAGCTTTTCATCTTTAGCTTATATTGGTTGGGTAAAACCAAGCCATTAGATTAGGCGCCTTGTTCATATTCCCCCAAATTTAAGCTTACCCGGAGCTCTCTTTCCGCTAATTTGGAAAAGCCATGACACAAATGTTTATAACTTAGTGCTAATTCTTGTGTTCTAAAGCATAGTAGAATATGCTGATATCCTAGTAGACTTATTAAGTAATTCAATTTTATGGTTGACAATCTTCTTACTTTCCTAAACTCCTTATAAAAAGAGCTAACGAATATAAAGCAGAACACCCATTTAAAATTTAAGCCCTCTCTCGCTGCCCTCATATTAGGTGCACTCCATGGGTGAAACGTTCATCTAACATCCTCCGAATGATGGATCAAGAGACTCTTGTCAAAGTTCCATTCAAAATTTCAGGGCTTCTTCTCTCCTCATGTCAAAGAAAACGCAATGATATTGTTCTCTCTCAGCCTACATGTCCAAACTCTTAAATACATTATAGAGACCACAATTAACACTGCTACAATTATTCTAGTTCCCAAAAAAGAAAAACAATGATAACAGAACTAATCACAGAAAAGGCATTTCCTCAAAATGTTGCAGACATTCTCCCTGTAAATATTATTGTGTTCATATTTGAAGACAATGCAGCTGGGCATGCAAACGAAACACCACGGACGGTCATAAATGTTATAAGATTGGAAATCAAATAAGTCCCAAATTTCATTTTGTAATTTGTGACAGTGTTCAAGCCTTTAATTCAAAAATTTCCCACAGAGCAGCCGTTTAGTGTATCTTGGTTAGAGACATTTAAACCAAAGTCCAAAAAGTACAACTCTATGAAAGTTGCGTTGAGCATTCTATTCAATTCGAAGAAGAGATTAAGAGACGAGACATTTACTATGGGATATTTTTCAATAACTTTAATTTTATGAAATATAGCCTCAAGAAGCTCAATGATTCCATTACCATCTTAGCATAAGCTTGAGAAAGAAAAAGAATGCAACTTAACTATTGGAGAGAGAATGGGTTCAATACAAGATTTTCATCCTATAGCAGATACTTTGATATTGGAGTTAACCCAAACAATGGCAAAACAATAATATTATTGTGGATATTCAAATAACCAATTACAATCAATCAACTAAAATAGGAAATAACCAAACATAAAACATAAATCCCAACTAGGGCAGAGGTTTAAGGTGGTGATGTTGCGGTTGAGGAGAGGGACTACATGGCATGGTAGGGGGTGGATGGTAGAGGGGGCAGATGGTAGAGGGGGCTCAAAAGGAGTAGGCTGACTGGCAGATGGTTGGTAGCAGGTAAGTATAGAGGATGGTTGAGAAAGAGGTGGTCGCAGGGGGAGTAGGGGTTGGAGGCCGGTCGACGACTGGACATCGACTTGGCAGCTATGACAGGGTTGGTAGCAGGTAAGTATGGAGGATGGTTGAGAAAGAGGTGGTCGCAGGGGGAGGAGGGGTTGGAGGTCGGTCGACGACTGGACATCGACTTGGCAGCTATGACGGAGGCAATGGAGAGGCGGCAACAAGCTAGCGGCTATGAGGGAGGTAGGGAAACTGCGGCAACTAGCTGGCGGCTATGGAGAAGGAGAGGAAGGGGGTAGCAACAAGCTCACAGCTAGATGGTGGAGGCACAAAGCTAGGTGGAGGTTGGATGAAGGAATCATGGAGCAAGTTGGGGATAGATAGACACCACCTTAAGACCAGTTACAGTCGAAATACCTCTCCTTCGAATACAGTTCTAGAATGAGAAAACTGGATGTCGACAACCATCCTAACAGAAAATGAAATCAAATATGTCCAAACACACAATCAAACAGCATAAATAGACCAAGGGTAAAGAGGAGTGGGCCCCAGTTCAAATAGAAGGAAATCCCATGTTTGGAAGGACCGGTCGGTCCCTCCCTTGTCTAGACCGAACTGTTCTAGGGCTGACGCATGCTCCTGTCGCGTCTAATGTGAACGACGCACTGTGTCATACTTGAAAGAGTTGCATAATGGTATACATATCATCATAGGTATGTTATAGATCTAAGTCAAATGCCCTTAAGCATGTTGTAGGCATCTATATGCAGATAATGAGGTATATAATTAGCTCATTAACTTTTGCAGCCATATTGAAATGAGAGCCTTTAATAACCCAAGATTCCATTTACTTGCTCTTAAAATATTCATGAAATTAAGTCTCACGACTAATCCTGAAATTAGGTCATTTCATTCTTGCTCTCCACCTCAATAAATTGATATTATTCAAATAAAGACCATTGTGAACATTATAATCGCCTACGATAACCTATACTCCCTCAAACTACAAAATATCATGTATTTCCTCTTATTCATTAATTGAAATGACATTTTAGATAAAATTTTACTTCCAATTCATAACTTCTTGCTACAACATAGATTATTTCACTATTCTATCATGACAACATGATTACCCAAGTTTTGATTTCTAACAATGCTCCCAATGCTAGGAAATTAAAGAGGCTTCCACCAAAAGCTGTTCAGTTTTGTGATGCTCAAAGATTTCATATTTTAAAGCTACTCAATGGACATTCCTCGGATAGATATTTTTGCTTGGTCTCCTACCTCTTAATTTTTCATCTTCATTTTAAATGCAGGAGAATTTAAAAAAAAAAATGCAATACTAACCTTGATTTTAGCTCACTTATTTAGCAGGTACAGTTGGCACACATTGGGGTCGCTTTACATGTCCTTAGTCAAGCTAATTTTGACTTGAGATATCCCCCATTTTGCCCCAAGAATTGGTTTGATTAAAACCATGATCAAATTAATTTGGACCCATTATTTTCAGCCAACAACTGGCCATCCTAAGGCTCTAGGTTGGCCCCATTTGATTAGCCTCTCTTCACTCGAACCAACTTCCTTCCCGGGTAGCTTCTTCAAAGAGCCAAGTTCAACAAAAAATTACCTTCTTGATGTCTTTTGAAACCTTTCCAATGACTCCGCAAATTAGAAGATGTCGTCTTATTGCCAAATTTCCAACAATTTTATTGGTTTGGCATCATGTTCCCATATCTCCATCTATTTGGCCATTATGATAGCTTGACAAACCAAAGTTGTCAACTTAATGCCCTTCTTTTCGTCATCAAGAAACGCATTCTCAACCTATTTCAGAAGTCACTGAAATTATGTCTTGTCTCCCTTATCACTGAAATTATCATCTGATGATCCGATTAGAAGAATAGATGCTTTAGATTTGACTTATGTAAAGAAAGTTAGAGGTGGATCATAATAGTCTTGGGCACGTTGTATCTAAAATGATCTTAATTTATTAAAATTAAATGAAAATATGACACTCAATGGGACACAATGGACAAAAAGGATTCATATAGCCGACCCCGCTTAGTGGGATAAAGGCTTGTTATTGTTGATGTTGTTGTTGTCGACATCCCTTGTCATAGTCAATATCCAACACTTCATCTCACTATGCTCTATCGAGGACTTCATCTTCTCGATGCTTGAACACAACTTCCTCCTTGGTAGCCTACCAATGAATTTGCCCTGGCAACCTGTTGACAACTTCATCTCGGACTGCATTCATTCAACGCTTCACTAAGTCCCACCTCCTCCATATTGGTGGAGTTGCTTGTCAATGCTGACACCAAGTTAGCCTCCTTGGTACTTCACTAAATTCATTCTCAGCTTTGCCAAAATCACTCTTGACAGGTGTCAAATGGAGTTCTCAACACAATGTCGAACATGTGAAAAAAAGAAAAACCAAAAGAAAAAAAATGATCAATAAATAAAAGATTGGCTCAACTAAAGACTACACTCATAGAGCAAAAACCCATAGAAAAAAGGAAAAGGAAGGCGCTACGGTTGTCGAAAGACCAACTAGGCCGGAGCAACTTAGGGTTCATTCGGGGCGGCGGTGCAGCACCACACCACAGTTTTGTTTGTTTGGGTAAACTGCGTTTTGACAGCTTTTTCAAAGATCTTCCGCTAAAATCTGCATTTTTTCACCGGTTCTGGCTATGTGCAGTGGCAGCTTTCTATTTGTTGTCTAAGGGTCTGTTTGGGGCAGCTGCAGCTTATCCAGCTTCTGCCGATAAGCAGCTGATCCTGAATAATCTGCTGATGGGCAGCTGATTCGAATAAGTTGGCTGACTGTTTGGTTTGTGCGTTTGGAAAACAATTTATTCTGGATAAATGACCACTCTGCCCCTGTACTAGATAAGTTGTTTGGTTTTTGCGTTTTGTAAACAGCAGATTTGCAGTTTTTTTTTTTTGATAAAATGTCATTCAGACATTATTAATTTTAATTTTCCAAAAATTATTTTTAAATTATGTGTAACATAAATTGTAATCAATAATCTATATTTTATACTAATTTTAAAATCTATAACTTCAATAACCAAGTTTAGAAACATTTAAAGCTATCCACAAAGATATATGAATTTGAACAGAAGTTTTCAAAATTCTATTCAAATATTTCGTCAGCTACTCTCAACTACATGCTCGCAACATAAATCAACTGAAGCCGTTTAGAATAAAACATCCAATATTACAGCCAAATCGACTTATTTTTATTATTCAATTATAATATGAAGTCGTTTGGATTAAAACATCCAATATTACAGCAAATCGACTTATAATTATTATTATTTAATTTTTTAAAAGTAAGAAGTTATGAAGATTAACTTAGCAAAACATAATTAAAATAATATCTATATTTTGTTTTAGTTTTGACAAGGAATAAAAATTTAGGATCTTTAAATAAAATTTTCAGCGAAGGAGAGCAACGTGTCACGGACAAATAGTCCCACATCGGCTAGATGTAGAGCCGAAAAGCAGTATTTAAGTCCTGGGCTGCCCACCAGGAAGGAGGAGAAGGACGAACGTTACCTTCCTCGCTGGTTTTCGGGTAGGATCGGACGAAGGTTACCTTCCTTGCTGGACAGAAGAAGGAGAGGGACGAAGGTTACCTTCCTCGCCTGGAGGAGAGCGACAGAGGATGTGTCGGAGGGGGGAGACTGGCTTTAGGCGACGGAGAGCAACGAACGGCTTCGAATGGCTTTCAACGTAGCGAAGGAGAGCAACGGCTTCGAATGGCTTTCACCGCAGCGAAGGAGAGCGAAGGTTCGGGGCGAAGGCTAGGTTTTGTCGTGCCAACGAAAGAAACCGCGAATCGCGGGTATAACTGAATGAAAACGCGTAATAGAAAAAAGTAAACGCAGTTTTCAAATAATTTGTCCAGACGTGCGAAACAAACAGATAGGCGGCGTTTTCAAAACGCCGCCGCACTTTTAAGCTGCCCCAAACGGGCCCTAGGTGGCCCATATGTAATAGCCACCACAACTTTTTGAAAATCAGATTATTTTTCAGCAGTTTCATAGCTACTTTTTAATAAACTACAGCTGCCCCAAACAGAGCCTTAATAGAGATACAAAGCCAAAACAAAGGCAAGTTGAAAAATAGGTAGAATGGTAGAGGAGGCAGTAGAGCCCCTTATCATTGTTCAAGCAAAAGAAACGAGAGAAAAAACATCATGTAACAAAATATTGCTTTAGAGATGTTGGACCGAGACAGCCCAAAAAAAAAAAAGAAGAAAGAACCACCAGAACTTGCCACTGAAGTAAAGAAGCTGCCAAGAAGAAAACCATCTAGAAAACTCACATTGAACTCTACATTTAATGGTAGAAATAATTGTGAAAAAAATATAAAATTCTCCACTCAAATCTCGTCATTTCATTCTTTACAAATGAAATAAACAAAGCCACAAATAGTGATTAGATGACAATATTTAGATTTGTTGGTCTTCAGGATGTGTCATTTATAAAAGAGAGGGCATAATGAAGAGTAAGTCGTAAAAAAAAATATAGTAACCGGCAAGCAAGTAGTAAAGATGTTACAACTGAAAACACATTAAAAAGAGAGATGCCTAGCATATTTGGCCTCAAGATGATAGAATCACAAGTAGGATTAATATATATCTCCCAAAATCTGAGAATATCGGCAGTTTTAAGGCCTCCCACGAAGCATAACCAAATAGAGACAAAACTTGGCATAATTCCTGTGACAAATGAGATGATGTCGTTCCATAATAAAAATTGAGCTATAGAATCCAGGTAAGATTTCTTTGTAGGAAGTAGAATTGCCTTTCCATAAGATTAAATCGTTGTCAAATGTATAGAGAGAGATTCCAAGAATATACTTGAAAATATTAGCATCCTTAAGGGGAGCAAGGTCTAACAAATGGTTATTAATAATTATTTTTATGGACGAGATGGTTGATGCATGGAAGATGAGATTATGTGCTCAAACATATTGACCAGTGACTTCCCATTAAGCCAAGGGTCCTAAAAAAGGTTAATGAGCAACCATTAGAAAAGTTGTAGGACATAAATGTTTTATTAAATAACAAACTTTGTATAACTAATTCCAAAAAGGGGAAGCATTGGTTCAAATCATTGCCCCCATGCGATTTTGACATTCGCCTTGAAACCCACCTGCAATCAAATCATGCTATAACAATGCCAGCAACTAGCATGTTTTAGTGAAAAGCACCTGCCACCTTTTATCAACGAGAGTGAGACTATGATGTTTTTCCTCCCTTATTCCACTGTAAGACACCCAATTGCCCAAAAGGAAAAGATTATTACTAGTCACTTTGGGATATTATAGATGTCATACTTCATACAACTCGAGGCTACTTCCTATCGCTAACTTATGCCATTCTAAAAATTTAGGGTTTAGGGTTTAGGCACTTGAGGCAACCTCTTAAGGTTTCGAGGTTCCCAAGTGCAAACTTCAAGCTCTAGGGACTTTTTTATTTTATTTGTATGTTTGCACACTTCATAAAGCATCAATCTGTACCTTTTCATGTATTTACACAAACTTTTACAATGAATTTCATGCAAAATATATTTTAATGTTCTCATATTTTTATGCACTTTTTTTTCTTTTTTTTTTCATAACTAGCATTCTTGCTTTTCTCATCGTCTTTTTGTCATGATATTTTTTATTAGTAAAAATGTTTAGATAAATTTCGATAAAGCTTTTGCTTCATTCCTATGAAAGAAGAACCCAAACATGACAAAAAGACGAGCATGCACAAGACATTATGACCAAAAACAAGAAAGATAGATATTAGTGATGTTCAAATTACCTAAACCATGGTAGAATGTTTTTACAGCTCGTATTATTTGCAAGCAATAGCTCAAAACCTCCTCCAATTGTACTTGTAATTGTAAGGTGTTTACATGCAAGGTAGAGGAATGAAGGCTAAGGCATACAAGAGAGCAAGTAGTTGTGGTGAAAGAATAATTGGTTGAAGGACAAATGAGAGAGGAAGTGATAGAAAATGCAAGGGGGGAAGAAATATGCCATGATGAGTGGGAAGATAAAATGCATAAAGGGAGAAAGGGTTCTTTTAGTTTATTGTAATTAGCAATGATTTTTTTTATCTTTGGCTTATATAAATCGTAATAAACCAAGTCCTAAGGTCACATATGCTATTTCATGATCTCTCAATGTAGGATTAACCAAGAATGCCTTCTTTTATTTTTCTAAGTTGAGAAAGCCAGACAATGAATATCTATAAGTGGATGACAATTCTTGTTTTTTAAAGTATAATGAAACTATCAATTTTCCCTTAGAATTATTAAGTTATTTATATATTTAAGTTTTACAGCTTCATTGTTGGCATTCCAAGCTCATCATCCAACAACCTATAAATGGTTGCTTCCATTTGAGGTGGTTGGTCCATAAAATTAAATAGATCACCACAAATGACGTGTTAATCATTCCAAAAAATTCAATGTCATAGTCATATTCTTATACTAATCATCATCATAATAATTATAGTACATTCAAATGCACCAAAACCATAATCATCGTCATCATCATATTCATACCAAAATTAGTCTTCAAAAAAGTCATAATATAATGGGTCTAAAACGGATCCCTTGCTTGTATCAAGCATGTAAAGTTTTGTACTTGAACTCCAAAATGAAATAAAAAAGAAGCCCTACATAAAAAGTATAAATGACTGTAAAATATAAAATAACAAATAATAAATAAATATTAAGCATGAACTTAAAGCCATTTTCAATTCACGAAAGGTGTGGGCATTTATCATACCTTGATTACATTTTTACTAACATTCATAGTCTTCACAGTTTGCCTTTTTATTCTGCTAGAAAGAAATTCTCCAATTACTAAAACTTCATCTTGATCATCGTCGTCATCTATTTCAATAACATCATGAGGAACAATCTACAATGAAACAAGTTGAGAGTAGGTAACCTTATAGAAAATAAAAAGAAATTACAACCAAAACAAACCAAGTAAATAAGCGTAAGAATAAGAAATATCCAGATAAAAAGGGCAAACAAAGAGAGGGTGTCACTCACAGCACCTAGGATTCAAAACCCAGTTCAGGTCCAAACAAAAAATATACCTAGTAAAGCAAATGATTTAATAATATATTTACACAAATTAAATAAAAAATAAAGTGAACAAGGATAGGAGATTTGTTCAACACTGTGAATTAACTAATACTAAGAGTGTACAAGTGATTTAACCACAAAGTTTTTAAAACCCCCGCCGCACTTATAAGCTGCCCCAAACGGGCCCTAACTTTTCAGAAAAAAAAATGTAATAGCCACCACGACTTTTTGAAAATCAGATTATTTTTTAGCAGTTTCATAGCTACTTTTTAATAAACTACAGTTGCCCCAAACAGAGCCTTAATAGAGATACAAAGCCAAAACAAAGGCAAGTTGAAAAATAGGTAGAATGGTAGAGGAGGCAGTAGAGCCCCTTATCATTGTTCAAGCAAAAGAAACGAGAGAAAAAACATCATGTAACAAAATATTGCTTTAGAGATGTTGGACCGAGACAGCCCAAAAAAAAAAAAGAAGAAAGAACCACCAGAACTTGCCACTGAAGTAAAGAAGCTGCCAAGAAGAAAACCATCTAGAAAACTCACATTGAACTCTACATTTAATGGTAGAAATAATTGTGAAAAAAATATAAAATTCTCCACTCAAATCTAGTCATTTCATTCTTTACAAATGAAATAAACAAAGCCACAAATAGTGATTAGATGACAATATTTAGATTTGTTGGTCTTCAGGATGTGTCATTTATAAAAGAGAGGGCATAATGAAGAGTAAGTCGTAAAAAAAAATATAGTAACCGGCAAGCAAGTAGTAAAGATGTTACAACTGAAAACACATTAAAAAGGGAGATGCCTAGCATATTTGGCCTCTAGATGATAGAATCACAAGTAGGAATAATATATATCTCCCAAAATCTAGAATATCGGCAGTTTTATGGCCTCCCACGAAGCATAACCAAATAGAGACAAAACTTGGCATAATTCCTGTGACAAATGAGATGATGTCGTTCCATAATAAAAATTGAGCTATAGAATCCAGGTAAGATTTCTTTGTAGGAAGTAGAATTGCCTTTCCATAAGATTAAATCGTTGTCAAATGTATAGAGAGAGATTCCAAGAATATACTTGAAAATATTAGCATCCTTAAGGGGAGCAAGGTCTAACAAATGGTTATTAATAATTATTTTTATGGACGAGATGGTTGATGCATGGAAGATGAGATTATGTGCTCAAACATATTGACCAGTGACTTCCCATTAAGCCAAGGGTCCTAAAAAAGGTTAATGAGCAACCATTAGAAAAGTTGTAGGACATAAATGTTTTATTAAATAACAAACTTTGTATAACTAATTCCAAAAAGGGGAAGCATTGGTTCAAATCATTGCCCCCATGCGATTTTGACATTCGCCTTGAAACCCACCTGCAATCAAATCATGCTATAACAATGCCAGCAACTAGCATGTTTTAGTGAAAAGCACCTGCCACCTTTTATCAACGAGAGTGAGACTATGATGTTTTTCCTCCCTTATTCCACTGTAAGACACCCAATTGCCCAAAAGGAAAAGATTATTACTAGTCACTTTGGGATATTATAGATGTCATACTTCATACAACTCGAGGCTACTTCCTATCGCTAACTTATGCCATTCTAAAAATTTAGGGTTTAGGGTTTAGGCACTTGAGGCAACCTCTTAAGGTTTCGAGGTTCCCAAGTGCAAACTTCAAGCTCTAGGGACTTTTTTATTTTATTTGTATGTTTGCACACATCATAAAGCATCAATCTGTATCTTTTCATGTATTTACACAAACTTTTACAATGAATTTCATGCAAAACATATTTTAATGTTCTCATATTTTTATGCACTTTTTTTTCTTTTTTTTTTCATAACTAGCATTCTTGCTTTTCTCATCGTCTTTTTGTCATGATATTTTTTATTAGTAAAAATGTTTAGATAAATTTCGATAAAGCTTTTGCTTCATTCCTATGAAAGAAGAACCCAAACATGACAAAAAGACGAGCATGCACAAGACATTATGACCAAAAACAAGAAAGATAGATATTAGTGATGTTCAAATTACCTAAACCATGGTAGAATGTTTTTACAGCTCGTATTATTTGCAAGCAATAGCTCAAAACCTCCTCCAATTGTACTTGTAATTGTAAGGTGTTTACATGCAAGGTAGAGGAATGAAGGCTAAGGCATACAAGAGAGCAAGTAGTTGTGGTGAAAGAATAATTGGTTGAAGGACAAATGAGAGAGGAAGTGATAGAAAATGCAAGGGGGGAAGAAATATGCCATGATGAGTGGGAAGATAAAATGCATAAAGGGAGAAAGGGTTCTTTTAGTTTATTGTAATTAGCAATGATTTTTTTTATCTTTGGCTTATATAAATCGTAATAAACCAAGTCCTAAGGTCACATATGCTATTTCATGATCTCTCAATGTAGGATTAACCAAGAATGCCTTCTTTTATTTTTCTAAGTTGAGAAAGCCAGACAATGAATATCTATAAGTGGATGACAATTCTTGTTTTTTAAAGTATAATGAAACTATCAATTTTCCCTTAGAATTATTAAGTTATTTATATATTTAAGTTTTACAGCTTCATTGTTGGCATTCCAAGCTCATCATCCAACAACCTATAAATGGTTGCTTCCATTTGAGGTGGTTGGTCCATAAAATTAAATAGATCACCACAAATGACGTGTTAATCATTCCAAAAAATTCAATGTCATAGTCATATTCTTATACTAATCATCATCATAATAATTATAGTACATTCAAATGCACCAAAACCATAATCATCGTCATCATCATATTCATACCAAAATTAGTCTTCAAAAAAGTCATAATATAATGGGTCTAAAACGGATCCCTTGCTTGTATCAAGCATGTAAAGTTTTGTACTTGAACTCCAAAATGAAATAAAAAAGAAGCCCTACATAAAAAGTATAAATGACTGTAAAATATAAAATAACAAATAATAAATAAATATTAAGCATGAACTTAAAGCCATTTTCAATTCACGAAAGGTGTGGGCATTTATCATACCTTGATTACATTTTTACTAACATTCATAGTCTTCACAGTTTGCCTTTTTATTCTGCTAGAAAGAAATTCTCCAATTACTAAAACTTCATCTTGATCATCGTCGTCATCTATTTCAATAACATCATGAGGAACAATCTGCAATGAAACAAGTTGAGAGTAGGTAACCTTATAGAAAATAAAAAGAAATTACAACCAAAACAAACCAAGTAAATAAGCGTAAGAATAAGAAATATCCAGATAAAAAGGGCAAACAAAGAGAGGGTGTCACTCACAGCACCTAGGATTCAAAACCCAGTTCAGGTCCAAACAAAAAATATACCTAGTAAAGCAAATGATTTAATAATATATTTACACAAATTAAATAAAAAATAAAGTGAACAAGGATAGGAGATTTGTTCAACACTGTGAATTAACTAATACTAAGAGTGTACAAGTGATTTAACCACAAACACTTGTAGCCAATTAATCTAACCCTACAAGTGACACTACAAACAATAATGTAGATAATGATTAAGTATATAAGTGATTGTTTACTTTAAAGCTCAACATAGGCAAAATACTTAATCAAAAGCAGAACTTATTACAAGTAAGCCACTAAAAAGCAAAGTAATATTTTTTTCTGAACTAAATACAGATTATGGTAATGCAAACATATTACTAGAAGTGAGAGCATGTTGTTTAAGCGCAAGTAAATAAGTTTACGTTATACGAATGCATAATATCAAGTGTAACTTGAATCTCCAAATTAATTTTCTAGCAAAATTAACTAAGAAAGTATATAAACAACAAGATGCAAAAAATAAACTAGGTTTGTTACATGCTAGAAAATTTCATGGCAACCAATGTTGAATTTTACATATTAGCTTTGCATGAAGATCTTACATACACGTAGAAATAAAAAGAGAAACGTATGACATATATATCAATTTTTTTAGGTGGAAAATTTATACAAAAACAAGAAGCCTTTATCCAGCAAAGTTGGGCCAGCTATATGAATCTTTTTCACCATTGTCATATTGAGTGTCATATTTTCATTTAATTTTAATAAATTAAGATCATTTTTATACAACATGCCCAAATCTTTTTAGGCCTACATCTATCTTTCTTAACATAAGTCGAATCCAAATCATTTACTTTCCTAACTGGATCATCAAATGGCCGACGTTTAATCTCACCAAACCATCTAAGATGACTCTCTCTAATCATGTCTACCACTGAAGCTACACTAAGTCTTTCACGAATATATTTTGTTTTGCACTGCCTCTGTTAAAACTACTCATCCACCTAATCATTCTCATCTCTGCAAAACTTAACTTAGTTTTACGTTTTTTTTTTTTTTAGATGCCAACATTCTGCAGAATAAAACCAACAGGGCTCACCACC
>NW_018165332.1:245005-280635 GCF_001263595.1 Phalaenopsis equestris | reverse complement strand
TTCCGATCTAAAATGCGTTTCCTGCAAATGGAGACCGTAAGAATTAAGGGAAACCAAAGAAGATAAGAAAACCCTAACCAATCGCTCACTTGGGAACGCGGCCGGCGGCGCGCTTCGACATCTCGAGAAGATGCTCGATAGACGTCACCAAGTTTCTCGAGCAAATAATCTCGAGAGAGAAGGCAGGCGAAAAGGCAAGTTTACTCCTTCCAGTTTACGAAGGCAAGCCATTACTCGAATTTATATCGCCGGGGAGGAGTTCCGCCGATTGGGTTCAGTGCAGCGTATACTTCGAAGATTTCTGAGATCACTGCGGTATTTACTTTGGGACGATTGGTAGAGAAGAGAAGGCTGACTGTTAAGACTGCAACAATTTCTCATCAATTTTTATTTTTTTATTTTTATTTTTTTTTTTTTGGGAATAATTTACATATCTAGCACACCATGAGTCCGTATTTATAAATGAGTTTCATTAATAGAAAATTAAATACTGACTTCAAAAGTAAAAGTGATAAAGCAATAAAAAGTGGAATTTTTGGGAATAGAATGAACTTTAAAATAATAGTGCTCAAAAAAAGTTGTTCATAGAAGGTAATATAATATGATAAAGGTTTCATGTAAAGACGAAGGAGTAAGGCCTCATATAATTATTGTTGTGAAAAATGACGGCAATAAAGTGAAAAATCGAATCGAGAAAAATTGTAAAATAGAAAATACAGTGAAAACAAACAGTTTTTCGTGGTTCGGCAAATTGCCTACGTCCACGGAGCTGTAGATGATTTTATTAATTTAAGGAACAACACCTGTTGATCGCCTTGAAGATTATAAGAAAATAATCTCTCTCTCTTCCTCTCTCTCTCTCTCTCTTCACCTTCTCTCTCCCTAACGGAGAGCCACCAACGAGAATAACAGAAAAAGATGGAGAGAGAAACTCTTCACCTTCTCTCTCTCTAACGGAGAGCCACCAACGAGAATAACAGAAAAATATGGAGAGAGAAAAACATGCGATGCCTTGCACTTCCTTCTTCCTTACCGTGTTACCGTGAGCCAACAAAGGAGAAGAAAACAGGAGTGAGGCACGACAATACTTTTACTTCCAGCATCCATATATATAACTCTTCCTATTCAGCCCAATAAGGAAGAAGCAGCCCAGTTTTGGAAGCCATGTGACGCTACAGTTGGGAAGAAATCTAGTTAGCAGGTAAATTACATGTTTTCTATTATTAGCTCAATTAACCATGTTTAGGAGGCCCATAACAAGGAAATTATAAATCCTTATTTGTGAATTCTGGAGATGGCGGGGACAGCAGGATCCTTAGACGAAGCTTTAACAGGAAATGATTAAATTAGATTAATTTAATCAAAAGCTGGCTACTAGGAGAAATTCCAAATTAGAGCAGTGGACCGGGCTCCACCACTACTCTACAAATCTCCCACTTAGAGACAGATACACTGACTGTACCATCTACTTGATGCATCAACCATTGGTTGTACCGACATTTTTCCTCAAACATTATATCCTCCACATCTGCAACTCAAAACCTCGGTCTTCATGTCAGAATACCAGCTGAAGTCGAGCACAACTTCAGATTCTCAAGAGTAACACCCTCAGTCGATATATCAGCATCAACATAGTCTTGTACCTCCTTTCCTATGTTACTTTTGTATCTGCTAACAACTCCCACTGCATTCGCAATATCCTGTATCAATTGAAAGCCCTTTTCAACAAGTCCAGTCTTGTAACTTATGCTACCATCAAGCGCAATCTTCATATGTACACCCACTTGTTATGCAATTTCTTCTTGTAAGATTTATTCATGGCTTTGTGGTTATCCACCATAACTTATATAAGAAAGGAAAACTGAAATCGAAATTGAAATTGAGAGACAAGTCAATTTTTTTATGCAAAACTTATGAGTAGAGGACTGAGAAAGGGATATACAGGCAGGGGCTTGGAAGGGGTGTCTCTAGTAAAGGCTGGTCGATGAGCTTAGTGATGTTATTATGTGGTGGTGGGCTCAGATGGTCGGAGGGAATGAATGATTGAGGAGACTTAATGAAGCAACAATTCTTAAGTAACATCCAATGGATGTTGATGCATTAGTGACATTAGTTGCTTCTTGCTTCTTTTTTCATTAAAAAATACATTTATAATTAGTCCCTTTGCCATGTTTCATAAAGCAAAGTAGCAATTTCTCATGCATGGGTATAAATATACATACTTACCAGTTAATTCTAAAGTATTTACAAATGTAGCATTTATAGTTTATTTTTATACATTTAAAGTGTTCACATAAATCCTTTGCTTTTCACTATTAATGTGTTCCCAAACACACACACACACACAAGCGCGCACATATATGTGTATTTGGATATTGTTTTAAGAAAATGCATTATCGTTTATGGAGGTGTTATATTATGATTAAAATAATATTCAACATTAATAGATTTTAGTACAAGGGTGAAAGAGATTTTTGAAGATAATGAAGAGCATCAATCCAATCTGTTTGACTCTGAGGGCGATATGAAAATGGTTTGAATTGCTCGACAACTAGTATCGTTGCAATAATGATGATTGTATTTTTTGTACAAAATTGTGATGCAAAGAAAAAGTATAATCTTGAGTGGAATATACAACTTTAAACATATTTAACTAGATTATACAATGGCAATGATTTTGCTTGCTTCAATATGATGAGAATGAGAAGAGAGTATTTCTTTAAATTATGTGATCTGATGGGAAAATGAAGATTACTTGTGGACACATTTAATATACAAATTGAGGAACGAGTTTTCATATTATTATATACATTATGAATAGTGTTCGTAATCGAGTCATCAAATTCAACTTTTAATAGTATGGGGAAATTGTGAGCAAGTACGTTAACGTTGCATTATAAGTCATATGATAACTTCGTCATGGATTGCTTCAACCTCGAAAGCTTCAAAGTCCCTTGAAAATATGATCTAATAATAGGTTTACGTCTTATTTTCAACTAAATATCATTTAATGATTTCAATAAATTTTCAAGTTTTTTTTTTCTAATATGATTTGTATAAAAATAGGATTGCATTGGCACAATAGATGTAACACATATTAAAGCTAGAGTTCTTAAGGATCATCAAGCTGCATTTAGATGAAGAAAATCATATTCAACACAGAATGTCTTAGTAGCAGCCAATTTCGAATTGAGAATCACGTATGTTCTAGCTAGATGGGAAGGTTTGACACCTGAGGCAATAGTCCTATGAAAAACATTAGAATGATCTGATGGTTTATGTGTTTCTTAAGGTATGTAATCTAAATCTTTCACTATAGGTCTTACAATTACATGTAATATTTACATTAAGAAATAGTTTGTCAATATTTTTCAGGAAAATATTGTTTTTTTTAATGGTGATTATTCCACTTGAAATGATTTTATTTTGTCACATCATGCGATAAGACATTACTTGATGGTTTTTGGTTCCAGTCAGTCTTCAAATTATAAGGTTATATTTAATCTCTAACACCAGCTGTTGCACACTAGCATGGAGTGTGCAAAGGATTCATTGAAGAATTGTTTTACAAATTTGAAGTTTTCGTCTTATTTTCTATTACAAACTTGAGTCGACATTGTGCTAATTTATTGTATTCTACACAATAGGATAACTATAGAAGGTGGTGACGAGTTTATTCTCTCTAAAGATGAGTAGTTCCAAAGAAGTCACCACAGAAAAAGGACTCTATCAATTTTCAATGACTCTTGGGATTTGTTAGACAAATGAGATCAATTTGCCAATGTCATGTGGAATAGATTGGTTAATAAGGCCTATTAACTATATTTTACGAAGGAAAGTTTTTCTTTTTTCGTTTAAAAATGATTTTTTTTTTTTTGTGATTTTTGTCTATGATAGAGCTATCCATGATATATAAATAATATTTTTTCTCTAATTTGTATCTACGTAATTAGTTGGTTAACTTATATGTTATGTGTTTTAATTTTTTATTTTTTTTGTCTATGATAGAGCTTTCCATGATATATAAATAATATTTTTTTTTCTAATTTGTATCTATGTAATTAGTTGGTTAACTTATATGTTATGTGTTTTATATTTTGTTTTAGTTTTTAAAGTATATAATTATTAGAAATGTCATTTAGCTTTTTCCTTTTAATTTCAGTTTTGAAATTATTATTGCCTTCTTTTTTTCTTATGCAAGAAATGTGGAATGCCGTCAAAGTTTTTTCCATTACATTATTTTCACTCCAATACAACATATAGATGCCACCATTTCTATGTAGGTGTTTTTACATTGAGCCTCTAACCAACTAATGCTTCTTCTTCCAAAACAGATAAGAAAAGACAACATTTTATTGGAGCTTAAAGCCAGAATGGATGGCTGGTTGATTCATATTCTATTAGAAGATGTGGGTGTTAATATGAGAAGTGCTCAAGGTTTTAAAGATGTCGTCTGCTAAGATGTTGCACAATAATTAAACGAATAGTTTGGAATTGATTAAGCAACTGAGTAGTGTAAAAATCAACTATGACATCAGAGGAGTATGTGAAATTATATTCAACAATTTAGAAAAAAATCAAGTGTGTCATGGGTTGAGGATAAGAAAATGATTTTGATGGGTCAGACGACTATGTGTCACATATTCAAGTATTTCTTTATATCAATTATCATTTCGATGGTATTCATTTAAAAAAAAATGACATGATTTGTTTATAATTCTAGGATTTTTCAAAAGATGTTCGTTATTTGAATATGTCAATTGTAATTTATATGGAGTTCGAGAAAGTTTGTGGATAAGGTCACACTACTCAATGGATTATTGACACCACTTGCCTTCAACTATCCTCTTATTCATTTGTTGCGTAAGTTACTCTATATGTTGCTACACGAATTTTCTAAAATATATATATATATTTCGTTTCCCCTCAAACTAAAAGATATCCTCAGTACATCTTGATAATGAGCTTCACCCTCATCACATGTTTTAGGATATTGAATCCATCTGAGATGTGAAATCTCACATAATTCATAAGCACATACAATCCAGACGAAAGTTTGAAGGAGTGAGAAGAAGATGAGGGATTTTTAGAATTATTTCAGGGTACATGATTGAGAGAGAGGTTCCCCTTATTCCAAATTTCCCTTTTAATTATGCATTAAGGAGACTATCTACCGACGCAAAGGTCTAGAGAATAAAACATAATATGAGGTTATGGACTATGTAGTACAGAGCCTTAGCAACTTGTTGTCGACAAGACCAGTGACTTGAATTATTATTTTGTTAATAAATGACGGAATGTGTAACGACACATTGAAATCCTCTTCCTTTCACCTCAGAGAGTTTAGCAACTTGTTGTCGACAAGACCACTGACTTGAATTATTATTTTGTTAATAAATGATGGAATGTGTACCTGACACATTGAAATCCTCTTCCTTTCACCTCAGAGAGTTGCTTGAAGGGCTCGGTGGTGTAACCAATTAGTTATCAACGAGTTTGGTGAGAATGTTCAACCACAACATATGAGTATGGAATAGAAACTCAGGTAATGTAGGTGAGATTGGCTGGAAGAGTTTGCTCAAAGATTATGGTTGGACAAACTCATTATGGAGAACTCTTAAGAATGCTGACGTACTTCAAAGGCACTCACATAATCCTTCTGGGCGATAAACTTGTAACTTCCAAAGGTACAATTGACAAGTACGATTGATTAGGTCGGCGACAGATCATTGAATGCACAATTTAAGGACTCATTTCATTAACCCATGTGGCACATTTAATATTTGGGCTTTCTTGTTGCTCCAAAAACTCATTTTTGAATATGCTTGTTATATACGTGCAAATCTATTGAAATCAATTTCAATTTAGTTCGTAAAATTTTAATCTTTTCTTACTAGAATTTCAATGCCTCGATTTTTCTAAAGCATGGAGCGAACTCGTGTCATTAGCACTTTTTTAAAAAACCTTTTTTATAATACTTTTATAAATATTTTATAATTTATAAATGAAAAGTTTATATACATACCAATTAATTCCTATGTATTTACATATCTAACATCTAAACTTTACTTTTTATATGGATTTTTTTTTAATTCTTGCAAGAAAATGTGTAATTTAATTAAAAAAAATAAAAATAATTTTATTTGTTATATAAAATATATATAAGTTCATAAAAAAATTGGGTGAAATAAATGTCAAAAATAGAAGTTAGAAATTTGACATTTAAATACTTAAAAGTTGTGTGATATATATGTTAATGTATCATTATAAATTAAAATTAGGAAGATTTACATACATTTGACTCATTTCCTATGTATTTATATATCTAACCAAGAAGGTGTTTCTCTGAACTGCTGGATTTATGTTAAATATGATTTATCAAATCTGATAAATCTGGTGAGCCGTGACGGGAATGAAGGTCGCAAACAATAACGACGTAAATTCATTAAATCAGACAAAATTTGCTAGATTTAGTAATCTAGGCTTACATCTCAAAAGGGACGGAAAGACGGTTGAAAAGGCGAAATGCTAAAAAATTCAATTTTGAAGGAGAATTGTATTTAATTTTTGTTTTTTTTGTATATTTCATTGAATTTAGGTTAAATAAATAATACTCTTAAATTTCAATTTTTACGCACATAAATCCAAATTAAATTATTAAACTTGATTAAACATGATTAATGCAAGTGCTCCCAGTAAAATATATGTTCTGAATGTATTTGGAGTCCAATAAAAACATGTCAAGTCGGCTGAAGTCACTTATCCAGTAAGCTTAGGATGGGACCCACTTAACCATATTTTCTTGCAAATGGAATACGCAACAGATGATATCCATTCGCCATCAGCGTCGCTGAAACTGCTCTCCTCATTGAATGCAATGGCGCTCAAATCTTCCATCCCCTTCCCCATCCTCCCGCCAAATATATCCACCCGCCACCGCCACTCCTCCACCCCCACTGAAATCCGATTCTCTCGCTGGAACAACGCCAACGCAGAACCCTTCCTTCGTCGCCAGCGACAGCAAAAGGAGATCGAGGACGACATCCGCCGCCAACGCCGCTTTCAGTCCGCAACCAAAATCGCTGAATATTCTGAATCTGTGAATCACATCTCCTCTATCACATCGTCTCCACCTCCCGAGTACAAGTCCCATGGCACCCCCTCCTCCCCTTCCTCTCCTTCCATTCCAGGCAAAGCCTCTAAATACTCCAAACCCGAAAACCCTAGTTATTCCCACCCCGCCTTCCGCCGAATCGGTCGATCTACACGCAAAGCTAGGGTTCCGCCGGAACAGCCCAACGGGGAGATGGGGATCTCCGTTTCGGATACGGGAATAGCTTACAAACTCAAGAATGCGCCATTCGAGTTCCAATATAGCTATACCGAGACGCCGAAGGTGAAGCCTCTGGCTCTGCGAGAACCACCGTTTTTACCCTTTGGGCCGACGACGATGCCGAGGCCGTGGACGGGACGGGCGCCGCTGCCTGCTAGCAAGAAGAAGCTGCCAGAGTTTGATTCGTTTAGGTTACCGCCTCCAGGGAAGAAAGGGGTGAAGACGGTTCAAGCACCAGGGCCATATCTGGCTGGTTCGGGGCCGAAGTATATGGCTGAGACAAGAGAAGAGATACTTGGCGAGCCACTGGAGAAGGAGGAGGTTAAGGAGCTTATAAAGGGGAGTTTGAAGAGCAAGAGGCAACTGAATATGGGTTAGTGTTGTTGCTACTGATTATATTTATTTCTTCTGTGAGTAACTGCAAAAGTTGATGATTCTTTATTTGCTGGTACTTTTAATCAAGAATGAAAATTTGTGGTTGTTAATGTGCTGCAATAACATATTGATTTTTTATTATTGCTGTCTTAGTTAACTTGGAGTGCATGTGTTTCGTTTGAACATTTGGCTGTGTAATTTTTTGCACCTCAAGAAAAGTCTTCAATTCTTACAACACATTTTAGATCAAAATTTATCATTTTCAGCAATAATAACAGCAACAATAACAAGCCTTTACCCCCACTAAGTGGGGTCGGTTATATGAATCATTTTTCTTCATTGTGCTCAATTGAGTGTCATATTTTCATTTAATTCTAGTAAATTAAGATAATTTTTTATACATCATATCTGAGTATTTTTAGGTCCACCTCTACTTTTCTTAACATAAGTCGAATTTGAAATTTCTACTCTCATAACGAAGGTTGTGAAAACTGGACTGAACATCAAACTGGAAGAAGTAAATGCTCAAGGTTCATTGGTTTGACCGTCGTCGAACCGGGGGTCGAACTAGATGATGTACTAAATAAAAGAATAATTAAATATTTCCTAAATGATATAATAATGATGTAATAATGCAAATCTAAAAAAAATAAAATAAAACACAATCACAAGTAATGAGAGTAAAAATTGAAGTAGAGGTAAATAAACTTTCACAAAGTGAAATACACTCTTACATACATAAGTATGGTGACATGTATGTAAAAATTGAAGTTTAAGTGTTACATGTGTAAATAGTAAATACATAGGAATTGACTATGCAAATCTTTCTAAAAAATAAGATTCGAAAGGTTTTCCATGAAAATTGTTGAAATATATGTACCTGCATGAGAAATAAGCTGAATAATAGTGCTTTCAAATCACTGCATGATGCAAAGAAGTTCCTACAAGACTCATGAAAGATAATAACGTAAAACATAAATTAGAATGAGATCTTGTGATCAGCTAGAATCTCTAATTACACTAGCTGACCTTCTTCTAAGGCATTTAGCTTTTATAAGTATTTAATGCCAACAACCATTTGATTGAGTTATAGAGTTGAAATGAAATACATTAAAGATACAAAATCATAATTCAATATAAAAATTCTCAAAAGTCATAAAGTGACACAATCATGATTTAATCATACACCACAAGTTTATAAATTTAACTATCAATATAGATTTAAACTAATAAAATATCACACATGCTAAATAATCAAACATAGCTAAATAAAGTCCCCAATATTTGCATCCTCAAATATTTTGCATCTCCAAAAGCTGCATCATCATATGTTTCGAAGTCTTCAGAACAAGTCACCACAATTTTCTTCAGCTATAATCAAATATACAAAATAAATTATTATTTTACCCAAATTATGTATTTAAATATAAGTAAAATTGTAGTGTGAATTTCAATATTACATGTTATGTTAGGCTCTTCAGTTGTTGGAATTATAACCTTCTCATATATTTTTTCTCTGAGTCATCATAAATAAGTTCAGCTGTTGGTTCATCGTCAACTATCCAAAAATCTATATTATCAATGCTTGTGTAGTCCAACGGATCATAGTTTTTTTTTAATGTGTAACCTACAAATGTAAATGAATTTTTTTTAATCATAGAATATCATTATAGCTATTAAATTGAAATATTAACTATAGAAAAAATACCTATTTTGCAAATTAAGATTATGTCGAACATAAACAAGATAATTTAGTCTTTGATGCTTAAGATGTTTTCTTCTCTTTGTGTGAATTCGCTAAAAAACACTCCAATTTCTTTCGCATACAGACAAAGATAATGTCTGACTAAGAATACGAATAGCCAGATTTTGTAGGCTTGGAGCACAAGAGCCAAACATCTTCCACCATTCATCTACATAATATAAACTCTTGATTAATTTAAAGAATATGCAAATATATGCAAATATATTATAACAAATATATTATAATTGCTCTACAATATTTTATGAAAAAATTACTAGGCTGCATTTCTTTAGACATAGTAAGAGCAATCGATTGTCCAAAACTTTCTAAATTATCTCAGTATAATCTAATCTCATTCATTGCAAGTTTTGGTTTACTGTATATGTCATTATTTCCAATCATCTCAACCAGACCCTTCATGACTTCAAGTTTATGATAATAGTTGTTATCATATTGAAAATGTGGGTTTAAGAAATAAGCAACTGAGTTAATGCCTCGTTGAAGTTGAAAATCCCATATCTTTTTAATAATATTGGTATATGGCTTATACAAAGCTTTCTTATTTCTGAACATACATTTAATTACTTTTTGTGACAATATAATCCATCATTCAAAAACCAAGTGAGGGTTTCTCATCAGCATCAAGCACCTGTAATAATCTTACTGAAGGTCCTAATAATTTTGATATTATTAAGTAGTCATTCCAAAACTTACAATCCAAAATCATAGAAGTTACATCTCTCCCCTCCCTTTAATAGTCTTTGACAACTTTGAATCAATGTAATGTTTGCTAGTAACAAGAGCTTGTAAGTCATGTTTGTGATCATAGACAATTCTCAAAGTGATAAAAGTAGTTGCAAAGCGAGTTGCTCCTGGTTGTACTATCTCTTTCCAACCCGGTCTTCTTCGCAGCCATGATAATAAGAAAACATGATTGTAAAGAAATATTGTCACCTTTGAAGCTTTTCTAGAAGTTCTTTAACCAGAGACATGTCTCTAATATCTTTTAAAATGAGATTGAAACAATGTGCGGCACAAGGCGACCAAAAAATATTTTTATATTTCTCATGCAATGATTCTCCTTTTTTTAATAATTTGCAGCATTATCGGTCACTAAGTGAACTATTTTTTCTACACCAACCATTTTAACAACTTCCACAAGTAAAGCACACAAAGTGCTCACATCCTTGATAATATCAGAAGCATCAACGCATTTTATAAACGATGCACTACGTGGACAATAAACTAGAAAATTGATCAATATTTTGCTTCTGTTATCTGTCCATCCATCAGCCATTACATCCCATTTCTTTCCAACATCTCTTGAAAGACTCAATAAGAAGTTTGCTCTCTTCTTTACAATGTCTCTATAAATTTACCCTCATTCTATAATAAGAAGGAAGTTAATATCTAGGTCCAATAACAACAACTGAATCAATGGCTTTCTGCGCAAATAATGAATTTACTACACTAAAGAGTATGCAACAATAAAAAAACCATCTTCCAATTGCCATATCAACATGATAAACAACTTCTTCAGATGCTAGTACACTTGTCAATGATGCTTGTGATCCTGGTTTTGTTCTAGGAGCAAAATAATTTTCCACTTCATCAATCTTTCTTTTTCCCTTATCAAGTCCTTTATGATGAGAAGTTCAATTTTGTGATTTGTGAAGTGAGGAATTTTTTTCTTGGTTGCTACCTTCTTCATCATATATTTCAATATTTTCTACATTTTTTCCTTCTTGCTTCGTTTTAGATATGTCTTTTAAATTCTCTTGCATTTGATACCGAACATCATGTGATACTTTTTTTACAAGCTGCAATATTTCCCTTTACTCTAGAAAGATGTTGTTTCATTCTATTAATACCTCTCCCTTTGTAGGTAATTCCACAATACAAACATTTAAATTATTTTTTTCCTTCATAACCTTTAATTTCACTAAAATGGTTCCAAACAGTGTCTGATTTCTCACGAACACAATGCGTCGAATTCATTGGTTGTGTTTGGGATGGTTCCATTCCAACTAAAGACAGAAAGAGGTGAGCCAAATATTATAAATGAATAATATAAAATATTCTTGATAATAAAAAAATAAATATAATCAAACATAAGCACTGTCATCACCCATAATCTTGGCCATACTATATTTTTTTCTTGGCCATTTACCATTGGCATTGATGCCTCACGAATAACTGAATAAGAATTTAGCTATTTAATCCCAAAACAAAGATCCAATTGCTTTCAATAGTTGGAAAATAGACAAAAGAATGCAACATGAATCAACATATGTTCATGAAATGTTTGCAATCAAAGAAACAATTGCTTGATGGTAACAATAAAAGCTGGTTCACAATTTACTATTTGGATTGATCACCAACAAAAACAACAACAATAAGCCTTTATCCCACTAAGTGGGGTAGGCTTAATGAATCCTTTTTCTCCATTGTGTCCTATCAATCACCAAAGCATTAAAAATCTTATGAGCCAACTCTTTAAACACTAGCTCAACAATCTTCCTTCTCAAATTGTTAGGATATGACTGCTGTATTGAATTTCAATAATGCAGCAGTAGATGCACTGTTCTAGAGAGACGAAAATGCAATTACCTTAAATCCAATTGCAAACTTGGTGGTGCTTATTTCCTCTCCCATTCTCAGCGTACTAAAAAAACTAAAAATAGAAACCAAAACTCATCTTGTGATGATCAAGCTGCTGCAATCAGAATAAAAAAGGGGCATTTTACAGTCCATCTGCTAGAATGCTGCAGCCAATTCATATTGAATGAGAACAAAAAAGGGGCATTTACATACATACCACCCTATTCCTATTTATTTGTATATCTAATACATAAACTTTAATTTTTACATTTCTACCGCCCAAATCATTTTGCATGAGAAGCTTCATTCCATTCATAAGAAAGTAAGATGTCCTGCCATCACACAACATGGCATAGTTATTCTAAGGAATCAACAATACACACTTTCTCTCTTTCTCTCTCTAAAAAAAGGGCAAAAAAAAAAAGAAGTAGAAGATAGCTTGACACGTTCACTGTCCACAAATTGAAGCAGAAGAAAATAATGGAGGGCACATATGAATAGCCTAAGGCTCCTCCAGAAACTTCAATTAAGTGGAGAAAGCATTGATTCAAGTGACGTGAGGGTTGCGGCAAGAATGATATGCCTTCCTCAATTGCTTTTGCCACCGGAGGAGAGATACAAGAGGAGGAGAATGGCGGGATGCCAATTATTACTTTAATACAAACCAAGTTTGTCGTTTTGGACGTCTTCTATCTCTGTGCATGGCGATATCCTCTCCTTGCGCCTTCTCACTTGTTAGCAGTTACCTCCCTAGTAAAAACGAAATAGTAAAAGCAGAGACAGGAGATAAAACCATCAATTCAATATCTAACAATGAGGATCGAGTGAAATAGTAACCGGGAATTGGATAAAAATGCGATCGGTTCCACGGTTTAGCTGTTCGACCGTGATTGAAGTCAATTCAATCCTGATTTTTATCCTGCCTGATTCAATCAGGCAATTGAACCAGAGGAAAGGCCGGTTCGCGGTTTGACCGGTCCAGTCTGATTTTCACATCATTTCTCTTAACCGGATCATCGCATGGTCGACGTTGACTAGACCATCTAAGACGACTCTCTCTAATCTTTTCAATCACTGGAGCTACACCAACCATTTCACAGATTTATTGATTTCTTATTTTGTCTCTAAGTATAAAGCCACTCATCCACCTAAGCATTCTCATTTCAACAATACTTCACTTAGTTTTATGCTTCTCTTTTATAGGCCAACATTGTGCTTCATAAAGCATAAGCAGGTATCACCATCATTTTATAAAATATTCCTTTAAGTCCAAGCGGTACATTTCTATCACACAATAGGCTTGATGCATTCCTCCACTTGAGCCATCCAACTTGAATTCTATCAATAACATCTCTATCTATATCACCTTCACTTTGAACAATAGACCCGAGAAATCTAAAAGGTTCATTTTTTTAATGATTTGGTCTCACATTATTACAACTTTGCTACTAGATCTACTACTACTAAAACTTTATCATTTTCTGTTTTATATAAATAGACTTTTGATAACCTTGTAAATTTATTGTCATTTTCTTATGCTCGGTAAAATCAGATTAATATTTGATGAGAAGTTGTAAAGCTATTATGTCATTTTTTTCTTCAACCGGTTGATTTGCTCTAGTATTGTTTGGACTGGATATATTTCTTGATAGGTTTTTCAATGAATTGCTTACGACGATGACATGCCTCTAATATTACTATTATTATTGAAAATACACTTTCAATTGATACGCTAGATCAACACACCTTATTAGAGAAGTTGCAGTTGATAACAAATGTTAAAGATTTTTTTTTTTTGTGGATATATAAATTTTAAGGCCATCAACAACTTTTTTTTTTAATTATTTAGCAAATTTTATGATTTGGAAATTATAGTTTGTTTATTTTATTGAATTTGGGCATCAACAAACTTGAGTATCGTGGCATTTGTTTGGCCATGAACTAAAAGTCATAATTTGAGGGAAAAAAACAATTGGACTACGATTATAGATGACCCAACCAAGATAGATGGGTTTAGGGAAACACTAACAACTGAACAAGAATAAAGAAATAAAAAATATATATTTTTTTAAAATTGTTAAAGGTGATGGAATATAACTTCATATTTATAATAAATTTGTTATGTAAGGGTAAAAAATGGAAACAATAGATAACAAGAATAAACCAAAATAAAAATTCTAAATAATTAATGAAAATGATTGTTGGGAGGCTAATAATTAGCCATATACTTCGTTAATCTATCTTCACTTATGGATAACTCTCTCTCTAGTTTTGTTCCATCTTCTTTGCAAGATCTATTTAATCACCTTACAAGAATTTGTGAAGATTCTCACATGTATATGAACCATTATTGACTTAATTCGATTGCTGTTTTTCCATTTGAGTAGTGAATCAATTTGGCACAACACTTATCTCATCCCTATTCTTAGAGATTGGATTCAAGGTGTGGATTTAGAGTTATCCTTATTTTTATTAGCTATTTTAATTCCCTTTTGATTATTTATGGTTTCTGGAACTATTCTTCAAAAGTCATTTGGAGTTTTATTAATTGACGAGCTTAATTGAGCTTCAATCATTAGTGTCAAATTCACGACAACTATTATCATCCAAATATGATCCTAAATAGCCAACTTTAGATATAACAAGCTACTTGTTAATCCATTCTGCTTTGGCAAGTTACATCATGCATTTAATTGAAAAAATTCCTCACTATGGTTTGAAAATCATTGATGTGGCTATTGACAATTATGAAATTGTTGATACAAGAAATGTTTATAATCAGTAGGAAGAAAATGATATTATGCTAATATTTCATCTTTGCCCGTGTTCAAAAGCATATTTTTTTAGTCCGCAATTAAATTGTTATTGTTCCTACAATTTTGAGCTTCAGTGTTCGACTTGTACGCCATCAACTTGTTTTTTTTCATTTTTGGAATTTACAAATATTTCTAAAATTTTAGACATAGTGGACCTAATTAATGAAACAACATTTCATGTTGGATTGCTTTTCTGATGTCGTTTTATTTGTTAGATGAGTTTTCTTGGTCTTACAAATTCAATGGTTAATAGAAGAAGTTGTTGCGGGAAAGTTGCTATGGGTGAAGATGCGTGTCTGTTTAGTTAGTTCAACTTTGTTATAGTTATGTGGCAGTTATTTTTGAAATAAAGTTTCTATTACCCTTCTATACATATAATATATGTAAGCTGACAGTTTCAAAATTAACACATACATAAAAACATATATGAAATTCAGAAATATGAAAAAGTCACAAGTCCAAAATATTATATCAAATGCTATACATCACACAACACAAAATCACAAAAAAATAAAAAAAATAAAATTATAGTAGCAACAAATAATATTATTGTAATATTACATTTGAAATCCAAATGACCTACTCTACTGAAAAGCTTTCTTTCTAAAACTACTCTATTTCCTGAGTTCATATTTCATTACAAATCAAAGTTTATTAATTAAAATTAACTTCTATTAATGCTGCAATGATGTTTTTACAAGGAAAAATAAATCCACAAAGATAAAGTTAACAAAGAAAGTGAATTTTCTGAGTTAGTAGAAATAAATGAATAATCTGCCGTTATAAGATGATAAGGATTCTAGAAATAAGGGAATCTTGGTTGCTTTTATGCAATTAATGTTGAACTCGTGTATGTCGAAAACCCTGACAACACAAAGGCCATCCGAAAGAACCCCTAATATCATTTGACTCAAAAAGAATGGGATCTTGCTTGCGTGTTAGGAAACTCATATATGTCAAAAAATAGCAACGCAAAGATCATAGAAAAGAACCCCTAATGTTTTATATCTCATCATAAACCTTAATATCTCTCTCTCTACACACACACACACACACACACACACACACACACACACCCACACACAGTTGCCTAAGAGGCCATCTAATTGGGAGCAAACACAATACCCTTATATTGTATTGCTAATATCTATGGGGTTTTTGCTTCAACCTTAATTAAACATAGTAAAAGAACATCGAATGAGAAAAATACAGAAGTCAGTTGCACGCTTAAAGTTTATCTTAAGTACCTATTTTGGGTCTTAAGGAAAATAATAACCAATGGTACAAATACAAGTTGTAATCCCCACATTGCTCAAAGTGACAAAAAATCATCAATTTGATATTGCAACTTGATCATTTCTTCTACACCCTCCCCATCTCAACACTGTGATTTTTTTAAAATTTAACTTGATTGGGGCATAAGTTGTTCTATTTTGTACTCATATGCATCAGGAGGAACGTGTGTTCAATCTTTGTCGAAACTCTTTATTTGTAATTGTGCAAAGTCATTGTTGCTCCAACTATTTTGACTTATTTTTTGAAAGAGTATGATGACATGTTTCATAAAATAACCCACTTTTTTCATCCACACACCAAAAGTTCTATCAACACTCATTGTAAGGAGTGTCATTTGTTAATCTATTCTTTTCTTTTTCAAATTGTTTGACTTATCTCAAAATTAGAAATATAATATCTTGTTTATGTGGAAGGCTTCATGAAGCCTTGTTGCATTGGGCATCCAACATCGACAACATTGTACTTCCCTATGAACATATATTGCGATTTTATTAAAATGTTTTTTTCACATCAAAACTTATCATACATGGGATTGTCATTGTAAAATTATAATTTGAATTACATGTGACAAATTTAAATATGCGAGTGTCATGGTGCACTCCCTTTCAAATCAGTCATTATAAAAGTGAAATACACGTTGAAGTCACACACTGTCATGACATTCTGAGTTGACAAACCACATCAACCAATATATGACACAACCACATTTTGGAAGACGAGCATCAATATATCCCATCAATTACTCCAATACAGTTTTGCTTAAAATAGGAGATATTTATTATTGAATCATATGTTTGTCGTACATAATATGAAAATTGACATGTAAAAGGGTAACTTAAAAATGACATATTGAGTATCATTCAAAATCTTTGGTGGAATTGTATGAAACATGGAATTTATAAGTTTTATCACCTAAGTGGATAAGCTAATCAATGCATTTAAGCCTACAACAAACTACCAACTAATTGCCTTAGTTGAATGTTGAAACCGCACGTATGCTGCCCTGTGTGTGTATGCCTAGAACTTCTCTACTCATTGTCCTAGAAGCATCATGTAGACCATAGTTGGTTTTCAAGATTTTCAAAAGGTCAACAAAGATTTCTTGTGACTCGTAAAAATAGTGAAATATCCCTGGATGCCCGCCTAGTAGTTTTCTAATCCATTTGTCACCAATATATGATCTCTTACTTAAAAATGTCTCGTGATATTCATTCAATAAGCACAATGTGATAATAATGTGTTATTTAGGTATTAGATATGTAAATACATCAGAATTGTGTGGTATGCCCAAAGTTTTTTGTTTATGCTTTCCAAATTTTCTTATAATAATATGGAGTACTATGACATTTTGGTGTCAGATATGAAAATATATTAGAATTGTGTGCTATGTCCGAAATTTTTTGTTTTAGCTTTCCATTTTTTCTTACAATACTATGCAATAATATGAAATTTAAGTGATTGATATGTAAATTACATCATAATTGTGTGGTATTCCCAAAATTTTTTTTAAGCCCTTCATAATTTCTTACAATACCATGCAGTAATATGACATTTAGATGTTTGATATGTAAATACCTTAGAATTGTGGTATGTTTGAAAATTTCTATTTAAGCCATCCCAATACGTTGCGTTAATGCGACATTTAGGTGTTAGATATGTAAATAGATCAGAATCGTGTGGTATGCCCGGATTTTTCTGATTAAAACCTCCATATTTTCTTACAATAATATGCAATAGTGTGACATTTAGGTGTTACAAATGTAAATATGTCAGAATTGTGTGGTATGTCCGAAATTTTCTGTTTAAGCCATCCATAGTTTCTTACAATACTATGCATTAATGTGATATTTAGGTCTTAGATATGTAACTATAACAAAATTGTGTGCTATTATGAAATTTTCATTTTAAGCTTTTCAAAATTTTTTTACTATATACAATACTGTGGCTTCCCAAGTTTCAGAACTAAGCATTCTGAGTCACATCAAAGGCTCAACAAAGCAAACCATGAAAGATTAAGGAAACCCAACAACTCAAAATTCTCATAGACACCATCTTAGAAGACTATCAAACACAAAAGCACCTAAAATCAAAATAAAAGTAAGATCACATGAAGCCAAACAATAGTCATACAGAGAAAGTTCACCCGTAAAGAGATAGTGAGAAATACGGTCTTCAAGCATCTCACCTGCATTGTGAGAAATATTGAAGATCAACCCCGAGAAAACAAACCATAGCCGCACAGAGAAGACATCAAAACAAGAACCATGATGCCCTAGGAAGGTATTTCGCAGATATGGCAAGTATGTTCAAAATAATGACCGGAAATAAATTATAATGAAACCGCGGAATGTAGCCCATTGCTCAGCGAGAGAAGAGGTCGTGTGCCGCGAACCTATGCTGTGATTTTCCCTCTGCTGCAGGTGTGCCTCCCACCCCTAATAGCGGGATGGGGCTGCCGTCGCCTCAAACAGTATCTAGGTAACTGCAGGTGGCATTAAAAGCTCCCATTAAATGGACTTTTTGGGAGAAGTCATCTTTATAGTCTTGATTCTTGATACCCACACCTACGGTCTCAAACTTGAAATTGCTATTGTCCTTGTCAGTTTGATCCGCTTATATCAAGGCTAAAATCCACCTCTTTGGTGCTTACGGAAGAGAGAGCATGAAACTCACTCGTCATTTTTTCCGTTGTCTGTCAATAACTACTCCTTTGAGCTAGTCATTAAACTAACTTAAAATGCAACCTTTGCTTGACATCTCTTTCTTGGATAGTGGGCGCCCACAATCTGTTAATTTTTTGCTAATTTTTTGTGCAAACAGAGGGGCGTTCCGAGAGAAGTCTTTACAAAGTGAAGCATCAAAGCTCACATCTTTGAGACCTTGTTTGAGTTGTGAAGCTTGGGACGTTAAATAACCTCCATGCTTTAGAACTTTCTGGCCACCAAAAAGTCCTTTCCGTCATAAATCAACTATGATAGGGACCAAACACCAAGAGCAGAGCAAAGGGCTCACTGACTCATTTTGTAACTATTTTGCTCAGTGATATACTGGAAGTCAAGGCTTTCCTGTAAAGCCTATTGCTCTCTCTTTTAAAATTTATCCGCTTGAATGTTGAAATCTCCTCGTTAACAATTTTGAGGATTGATGTAAGTCTCAGCTGTGTATGAATCTCAAAGGGTGAAGTTAGCTTCTTATTAAGTTAGGATTTTAGGATTACCATAACTGATCAGGGTCATTCGGAGATATTTGAGTGGTGTTTGCCTTTATTTTATTTGTAATATATCATATTAAACTATTAAATGTGATTTATGAGTAAACCTTTGAGCTTAGGCTTTAGTTGGTCTTAATTAGGGACGCCCATTCTTTTCTTCCATTTAGGGCGAGATTTGCTGGTTATTGTTCAACAAACAGGTCCTTAATCGCACAGTTGTCGTGCATTAAGCTGATTACAGTAGTTTGTGAGCATGTGTCGGGTCACAAGTGAAATTTTAGTCAAAGTAAGAATCCTTTAATCTACTAGAAGTATGCTTTTTCTTAATTACCAGTAATTTTGTAACAAATAATTGTTTTGCAAAAAAATTGTGAAGCAAAGGTCTGCTGATGGGTGAGATTCTGACTACTTCTGTCTGCAATCTGATGAGCTTGTTCCTGAACTGCCCTCTTAACATTTTACATATTGAATTTACTTCTGATTTCAACTTTTAGTATCCAATAATTTGTAGGCTGAAAGCTCAGTCATCTTTTCAAGAACTTGTCGACTTCTGTTTGCTGTCAGCATGTGGGTTATATTATAAAATTTTTTCTCCAATTTTGTTTTGAGTTGTCCTTTTTTAGATCGCGTGACCCAGACGTAGCATCAATTATTTGCAGGAAGGGATGGTTTGACTCACAATATGTTGGATAATATACACGCTCATTGGAAACGGAGAAGAGTGTGCAAGATAAAGTGTAAAGGGGTATGCACGGTTGACATGGATAATGTCCGCGAACAACTAGAGGTATGAACTCATAAATCCGCCGACTATTCGACTGTCCACAGTGTTAGCATACCTTCATTAACTTCTAGTTAATTTATATGCGGATCTACCCTTGGATATGAATTGTGAGTATTTTTTTTTTTTTTTGGCGCAATATGTTATGAAGTTTTTTGTGCTGTTATTGTTGGCATGTAAAATGCCTTCTTAGATTAATATAACAGGCTTGCTGTTGTGTCTGTGTTCATGCCTTGTAGATTACTGAGATTTATTTTCAGTGTTATTGATACTTAAGCTTTGTTTGGGAGGGCTTCTTCTATAAAAGAAACTCTTTTAAAAGCAACTTTAGAATAAAAAAACGATATAAAGTAATAGTTGCTAAAGTCAATATTACCGTTTGAATTCAAAAATTTTAGGCGCTTTTTAGTTATAATGTTTTTTAATATAAAAGACTAATACCTTAAATAGTTTATGTTAATTATCATTTTAACACTGATAGTTTATTTTTTATAATTTTATATGGCTCTCATTGTGACACTCAAAGTGATATGTGCTCTTGACGAGGTTAATATCCAACTTCTAAGTAAAAAATATAACTAATTATCCATAAAAGTAAATATTCTTAAATACTAAAATCTCCTGCAGCATTAATTCCTTTACATTGGAAACTCCCCATGCAGAACTTTCGTATGGATTACTTTATTTCAATTGGAAAGTTGTTTTTGCTTTTCCTTTTCGTACAGGGATTGTTTTCATGAATAACCTCGAAAAGCTTTTTCTTTTCGCGGGGAGATTGCTCTCATAAATGATCTCGAAAAACTTTAGTCCCATGGCAAAGAGAACATGGAAAGAGTAGAGAATGCCTGGAGAAGCATCTTCACGAGAAGTTGAAATGAAAATAGGGGCAGAAGAAGAAGAGGCTATTTTTGACTTTTTTGTTTTCCAAAAGGCAGAATGCGTAAGTGCGGTAGGTTTGAAGCCGCTCCGATCTTGCTTTTTGAAATGACTGGGAAACACCCTTGAGATCGACACACTGCGGGGAGACAAAAATATAGCCAACAGATGAGAATAATATTTTCGCTCCTCTGTACAACATAACGGCAGTGAAAAAGGTTCTCAAACGAAGCCTTAGTTAGATTCATCAATGTGTGTACCAGATAGCTTTGAAAGCATTCTACAATTTAGGTGGGTTAAATAGGCTTTTCGAATATCTCTAATTTATTTGTGAAAGATAGCAATTGGTTGCCGTTGTGAAAGACTTGATAATCAAATGCTGTGCGTTCAGGATAAAAGAAAGCATAACTATCATATGGCATATGTTTTTTACTCGAGGTAATAATTTAAGGTAAAATAATTGGCATTTGTTTGTTTTTTTCCTACTTTGCACAAACTAAATATCAAGAATAAGATGATTTCAATGGTTGAAAGCCTATATATAGCTTGAAGCACTGATTCATCAGTGCTTTTATGTCACTATGAACAGTATCTTATACTTTATCATCATCAACTATTCCTTCACGATATCATAAACCTAAAAATATCATTAATGAAGTCACACAACCGACTCTTTTAAATGAAATGCTTGCATTGATATAATTGTATTCTTAACAGTCGATTTCATGGAAATAATCACTGCAAAAATATATTGCTGATGGAAATGAGAATATACCTTACCTTCTGTATTGATTATTACATAATGGAGATTCAAAAGTATTTTTTTTCATTTTATTGTGATGAGAAGTATATGAACATCAGAAGCAGGCCCACTAATGTGGAACTATTTTTCCATTGTTTATCTTGATGTTTAATGGTTTCATGGAATTTGAGAGATTCTGATTTACGGAATCATTATGTAAACCATTTTACTTTTGATTTTTTTATTAGTTCCTTACCTGTTCTTCCTTTAATTCTCACATATACAACTGCTCGCTTCTGTTATTTATTTTATTGTGCTGTGAAAGCTGTATCTTTATTTAGTGACGCATATTTCTGTACTTCATCATTTCTCAAATTGATAGCGTCAATTTATACTTAAGGCTCGCGTCTAATTTCTTCACATAAGTAGAATATATAGCTAGATTTGGTTACCTGTAAGTATTGCTTTATTGGGAAATTGACATACGTAGCACAATTCTTACGTATTTATGTATCTCATACCTAAACTTTTATATGCACATGCAAAGCACTCTGGTGCGCTAAACCTATGCATGAAAATTTGATTTTCCTTTTAAAAAGTGGTATATAGTGCTATTTTTTATGTGATAGTAAAGATTTGAGTGCTCTGTGTGTAAATATAAAAATTTAGGTGAGAGATAAGTAAATACATAAGAATTGTGAACTTGTCCCCAACTTATTATGAACTTTCAAGCAACCTTGTAGCATGCAAATTGTTAAATTGCTCTTTTGTGCAGGAAAAAACTGGAGGAAAGATTATATATAGCAGAGGAGGCATTGTCTACTTGTATCGTGGTCGGAATTACAACTATAGGACCAGACCTAAATACCCTCTTATGCTTTGGAAGCCCATGACACCCGTGTACCCTCGATTGGTTCAGCGTGTTCCCGAGGGGTTAACATTGGAAGAGGCAACTGAGATGCGCAAGAAAGGGCGCCAAGTGCCTCCAATATGCAAACTTGGTGAGTCTTCTCCACTTTTCTTCTTGCTAGTTTTATTTTTTTTGGGGGGGGGGGGGGGGGGGGCAATTTTTTGGTACAGTTTTAGGTAAATGGGGATACGTGATATATTTCTTCAATGCATGATAACCTGAATGCTTTGCATGTTTCAAACAGGAAAGAACGGCTTATATTCTAATCTTGTTAGAGATGTCAAGGAGGCTTTCGAGGAATGTGAGCTGGTTCGGATCAACTGCAAAGATATGAACAAAAGTGATTGCAGGAAGATAGGTGCCAAGCTCAGGGTAAAACTTGTCGTTTGCGAAATGTTCTTTTTCGGCTCGTTAAGTAGCTCATGATTGATTCGTTTGTTAATCAAGTGCCGGACACGAATGATATTTTTTAGCTCGAGTTATGAATGAGCCAAACATGAATATACTTTTATTCAATCGTAGTTGGCTCATTTTGGCTCGGATTAAATAATTAATTTTACTATAATATTTTTATATTAATTTTTATGCTTTATTTAAAAAAAATATATATTATATTCTAAATCATTCCAATTAATGTCAAGCTAAATAAAAGTCGAATCGAACAAACAAATTTGAATCAAGCTGAACATGAAGAATATGCTATTTACGAGCAATTTCAAACACAAGCCTAAAAAAAATTCGAATGAGCCGAATACTAACAAGCACCAGGTTTGCTCAAACTCGGCTTGTTTACACCCCTTTTTTTTCATAATACAGTTTTTGAACTTGGTTTTGTAGGACCTGGTTCCATGTGTCTTACTCTCATTTGAGTATGAGCATATACTGATGTGGAGAGGGAAAGAATGGAAATCATCTCTTTTACCATCAAACGGCGATCATGCAGCTGTGGGACTTATCGCGGATGATGCATTTGATATTTCTGGTTCATTAGTAAAGGACATGCAAATGCAGAAGATAAATTCCGTAGAGGAAAGTGTTGATATAAATCTCTTAAAAGATTTTGACATGGAAAATACTAGAGATATTGCAAAGATAGATATAATTGAACCACCTGCTTCTAGTTCTGTTGAAGGCTCAGTCGAGGAGCTATCTGATGAAGTTCATAAAGAAAACAGTTCTCAAATCGTAAGATCAGATCCCGAAGAGAATGAGAATCTTCTTTTAAGACAAAGCAATGGCAATGCATCATCGGCATCTGATCTGAATTTGGCAGAGATAGGCACTAATGAATCTGATATCAAAGCAGACAATTCTGAGAATCTCTTTGAGTCTTTCAATGCCCCATGGTTGGAAGGTGTCACACTTCTTGTCAAGCAAGCTGTTGAGGCTGGAAATGCTTTGGTGTTGGATGAGAAGTCCGCAGATGCAGATATTGTACTATCCAAATCTGTTGCTCTTGCCATGAAAGCTGCAACTGGACCGAGCTTTCAACATCCGTGTAAGAAAGCTGTGTCTCAGAAGGTTAAGAAAGAAAAGAGCAAGGACGGTAAGGAGGAATATGTTGTTGAAACTTCACCTGTTTCTCTAAGAAAAGGTGATGAGAAACAGAAATCTAGGAGCAGGAACAAGAAAGATGTCTTTCTGGATGTGGTTCCTCATGGAAGTTTAGGAGTGGACGAACTAGCAAAGCTACTGGCTTAAGTTGAATCTGTGAAGTCATCCGTAGATGGATTTTAACAAGTTTTTATTATTCCCATATGGAATTTTTTCGAGAATGGCAATAATTTATCTGATCCAATGTCCGCTAAGGGAGCTCTGCTCAAAGAAATGAGGATAGAAGAATGGGTTATTATTTTACAGTGCTAGTTAAGGTATGTTTCGTGTCAGAAATACCTTGTACAATATATTACATTTTGATTATCATTTTCAGTTTACACAATATTAATTGTCTCTCCCTAATCACCACATTAAAGCATGATTCATTTATAATTATGTCGGCATTTCAAATCAATTATTTTTGTCAAGAATAACCCGTGCCTTGTTTAGAACACTGTAGAAACTTCCAACATGACATTTGGGTTCAAGCATTTATGAAAGGCATTTCCTTATGCAGATGCATTGATTTGATGGCTTCGAAAATATGGTTAGCATTTTTTTGATTAGAAGTCTAATATATGTGTCCTGTAAATGGATATTTGATAGATTTGATACTATTTAATTAATGCATTTTTGGAGTCATAAGCTAAATGTTTATGCTGATATAGTCCTATTTGTTTTCATGTGCACCCAAAAAAGGTGTATGCCAAGATATATAGTATATTATATGAGTCTTCTTTTTTGACCAAATACTTTTTTCAAGATAATAATGCTTGAATTATAAGATGGTGTTGCACCATAATCGCTCTCTAATTATAAAACATGAAGAATTATATGCTACGAAGAACAATGGACTCAGACTCATAAAAGTAAATGCTCAATCTGCTTCATAGAATCAATATATATTGCCGCACAAAAACAGTGACATGAACATTGTAACCAATGCAGAAAATATATGCATTTCATAAACACATTCCATCCACAATTTATAAAGCATGCTGTTTCAAATAAGAAATCATAACATCGTGAGAAAAACATAGGCTTTATTCAATATCCACAGTTGGTATTGGTTAACTACACTTGTGGTGGTGGTGGTTGCCGAGTCTCCTTTGAAGCCTCGTCAATCACTATCTTCTTCCAGAACCAGTGCTGCTCCCAGAGCTGGTAGATCTCTTCAATCGGCACCTGCTTCGTCTCCGGCAGCAGGAAGTAGATGAACAAAGACATGATCGCAATCAAACAAGCGAAGAGGATGAAAACGCCGAAGCGGAGGTGGCATAATGCCGCGAGGAAGCACTGAGCGACAAGTGCGGTGCAGAAAAGGTTGATACAAACGACGATGCTCTGACCCGCCGGCCTTGTCTCCAAGGGGAAGAGCTCACTCGGCACCAACCACCCGAGAGGACCCCATGACCAGCCGAAAGCTGCCACGAATGCGCAGATTGAGACGACAAGAAGCACCGATACACCTTTGGATAGAACGGTGCCACGACCGAACTCCAGAGCCAGAGTTATGCCTACAATCAACTGCAACCATAGATGATTACATGAATAGTTTCTAGCTTTAAGAGTGAAAAAAAAAATAAAAAAAAAATTGAGGATTTACATACATACCTCTTAATTTCTATGCATTTACATGTCTAACACAAGCTTCAATTTTTATATGTTTGACATCTTATATGTACCTCAAAAGATGTATTTCACTTTTAAAAGTTATAATAATGATATTTTAAAATGCGATGAGAAAGATTTGGATGGCAGAAATGTCAAATAAAAAATTTAGGTATTGTATGTGTAAATTCACATGAATTAGGTGGAATGTATGTAAATGCCTCAAAAACTAAAGGAAGATTTACATACATATCATTCAATTGCTATGTATTTATTTACAAATCTAACAACTAAAGTTTAATTTTTACATGTGCCATCTAATGCATGAAAAATATGTATTTCGCGTGACTTTAATGACATTTGTACATGTGATACGAAAGATTACATAAGAATTGGGTATGTATGTAAATCATTTACGTACATTTGAGATGATCATCTGAATACCAGCTTCCATGAAGAGGAAACGCCTGCCAAGCCTATCGACGAGCAGCATGGAAACAATAGCGCCGATAACGAGCATGGAGCCGGTGATAATGGAAGAGTAGAGCGCCGCACCAGATCCAAATCCCAGGCTCTGGAAGATCACAGGAGCATAGAAGAGTATGGAATTCTGTCCGGTGAGCTGCTGGAAAGCTGGAATGCGCCGATAATGAGCTGGGGCCGGTTCTTTCGCTTCAGTATATTGCGGAATGGGTGCTTCACCGCCTGCGAGGCAGCGCTCGCATCCTTCAGATCCTCCAGCTCCGCATCCACCTTCTTGGTCCCTCTCACCTTCTCCAGAATCCTCCTCGCTTCCTCCAGTCTTCCTCGCTCCACCAGACTGTTGGGTGTCTCGGGGAGAAATAAACCGCCGAAGAACATTAGGGTTGCCGGCAAAACCGCGAGGCCGAGGGAGAGCCGCCATCCCCAGGGGTGGATCTTTTCGGTGAAGTAGTTGATGAAATCGGCGACGAGAATACCTAGACAGGTGGTTAGCTGGAAGAGTTGATTCACGGCCCCTCTGATCTTCGGGGGTGCGATCTCGGATAGGTAGAGAGGGACGGCTTGATTTCCGAAACCGATACCGATGCCGAGAAAGATTCGGCCGACGATGAGCATGAAAATGTTGACGGCTGCTGCATTGACAACGCCTCCGAGGAAGAAGCTGACTGCGCCGGTTAAGATGCTGGCTCTCCTTCCATATTTCCTCGTGACGGGTGATGCGGCGAAGGTGGAGAGGAGGCCGGCGAAGTAGAGGGAAGATGTGAAGAGGGTTAGTATCTGGTTGTCGTATTTGCAGTAGTCTGTTTCGTGGAGATGCGCGTGCTTTCTGTCGTACGTTTTGGGGAAGAACTCTTTTAAGAAATCATCCATGGATGTCACCCCGCCTGTGTTTTCATTATGAAAATTTTAAATTAAATGAGTCTTTTTTAGAAAAAATTATTTCATACTATTGATCATATCAAAATTATATTTTAGTGAATTAAAAAAAATGATAAAAGCTCTAATCAACGGAGATCAGACCGTGCATGCATCTCTGCATGAGCGCTATGAAATGATTGGGGGGATTTATGTATATATTTGACAAAATGTTAAGATTTATATATTTAACATTGTTATTTATATAATTTAGTGTTTTATTGAAAAACTATTATATCAGAACTCTGAACGTAGAGCTGCGTTCGGAGTGCAATAGTTATGAATATTTTGCTGTGTTACAGATATATTCTATCTGCATTATTTGTTAAAAATGAAGTATTACTCGATTATTTTACGGTGTTATTGGAATATTTCCCCTCGTTACTTGATTTGGGATTGAAATGTTATTGAAATATTTCCCCGCGTTACTTGATTTGGGGTTGTGTTATTCCAATAACATAGTGAAAATCGAAATAACACGGGGAATATGCCGAATAACACAATCTCAAATCAAGTAACGCGGGAAATATTCCAATAACACCGAAAAATAATAACACCATATAATACTCAAATAACAACACTTCATTTTTTAAAATAGCGTAGATGAAATATTCCTGTAACACAACAAAATATTCCTAACTATTACAATCCTAACGTAGCTCTATGTTCAGATTTCTAATATAATATTTTTCCGCTCAATAGAGGTCGATTAGGATTTTAGGTGAATAAAATGATTAGGATCAGGAAGTGATTAGGATGGGAGAGAAAAGTGATTAGGATTTGCGTAGAGCATGCTCTATATGTCGCATTGAAAACTAATATAACGTTTTAGAGCAATAATACGCTGTCCAAATGCTAAGTGAGGGCAGCTGAAATCCAAATTTACCAATTGTGCTATTAAGAACGTGCTAAATTAACAACTTTGATGGGTTCTCCTTATATGAGTGAAATAGTTTTATATCTCCGTAAATTATCTTATATTAAAATATATATTTTATTACTAGTAAAAATATTTAGGCAAAATACCTTATATACGATAAACTTTTATATATAATATGGGTCAACATTCTTAAAATTGAAAGTAAATTTTGAGGCCCCCCTTTTTTTCCAAATAAATAATATTCTCATTTAAGAATAAGCAGCTTTTTCAGAAACGCGGGAGTCGACCCGCAGCCTGTATTTAGGGGAAAAAGCCTAAACAAGGCTGAGGCGGCCGATAGTGTTTTCAAAAACACGCAAACCAAACGATTAGACAGAAAGCCGCCGCAATTATAAGTTGACCCAAAAATGCCCTTAATGGAACCAGTCAAAAAATTACATAAAAAACAGTTTGCTTTTTTAACTGGGCACTGGAAATTAGAAATATATACATATATTTAATTAATTTAATTGGTTTATATGGTCGGTTTGACTCTAGCTGTAACGACTCAATAGAAAAAAAAATCAACAGATGTTCATGTAAAATTAGGATTGATTATTTGAAACAATACATAGATTAATTTTAAGGAACAAACTACAGTTGATTTTTTGAAACATTTAAGCGTATTCATTCAATACAAAAAAAAAAGGACGGAAACCCTAAAATGGAAAGAGGGAAGCCATTAAAATCAGGGGAAGATAAGAAAACTAACTGGAGACGCCAAGATCATAGCCGAACAGAGATCCTCCAAGAGATCCAACGATGACCGCCAATACGAAGAAGAGAGTGACTCCCCCTTCATAGTACTCCGCTCTTCTTCCCACTTCGCCGACTCCGATCCCTCCTCCCGCCATTAAAACCCTAATTCCAAATCCTCGAAGCTCCGCTTTCCTCTGAGAGACAGAGCGCGTGAGAGAAGAAGTGAAGAGATGTAGATGGGAGAAGAGGAGGGAGATTTATTTATTGTTGCCATTTTCCGGTGGTGATTTGTTGTTAGTCTCATCCCAAAAAAATATGGTGCTAATTAATTTTAAATTGGAAAGTTTATCCTAATTATTATTAAGTATTTATCCTTTTGAGTCTTTAAGTGTGCTTAAAAATAGCAAGTTCTCAGTAGCAAGTCTTTATTATGGATAAGCATACACATGTTTGATCAACTTAATGCTTTAAAGATAAGTAAAATAGATGATTAAGCCCCAAAAATGAAAATAAAAAATTTTGTAATGATATTCTGATTTTATATTCTCTCATTCTATATATTTATGTATGATTCAACGTCAAAATTTTTTTATCATTTGACATGAATCTTGTGAAGGCATCAATTTCAGCAAGTTTATAGTCAAACCAACCGTCTAGATAAGATGAGCGTGATAATACCAAAAATGATATGCTCCAAGCCACACATATGCATATCAACTCATTAAAGCATATTTGGTAGCTTTATATCATTAATTGAATGATCAAATGAACTTTAAATTTGACATATTTATAGCGAAATCAAGCATTGTATAAATAACCCATACAGACCACGGGTTATTTCTGGGTTATTTCGGGATTATCGTGACAAGAGAAATTCAGCAAGTTTAAGTTTGCTTAATTATGATATCATTAAGACCCTCAAATCATTAAAAATTCTTTTGTGATCTAGGGGAATCAATACGGGTTGTATGATCAAGTGATTATTGAAGTTATTCACAAATGGACAAAATACCCCTCTCTAGGGGCTATCAGTGGACCCCCTCTTCAATTGGAAGTGGAGGAAAGAGTTGATGCTATGAATTGAAAACCTGACCATCTTCAGCACCGCCTGCCAACCACTCTTGACCACCGACCGCCGACCGCCTTCGACTACTGATAGTCGTGCTTGCTCTCCACTATCAATGAATTTTACGGTGTAATGATGCATCCTGAATATTATGTAACAAATAACGTCATATTTCAGATCCGAAGATAACTCGCTATGAAAACTGCTTATGATTGTAGCACTCAAAATCTAATGAATTTCTCGAGACTCACGTTTATGTGAAATAACGTTGTATTTGGTATGAAGTTGTATATGTGCTCTACCAATTGTAGGAAAATTGTTCATTCATTATAATTACACACTTACAGTGAAACATTTTGTCAAGACTAGACCTTGTGATTTTTTTTCTTTTATGAGTTTTTTCACGTAAAAAAATCTATGTTTCTCCTTCAGCCACTCTGAAACTTTCTTTGTCTATGGTGGATCATCACAACACTAAAATGTTAAATTATGACCATCGTTGTGAATCCTCCGACATACGACAATGTGTAAGTTTTTTGAGTAAAATTTGTTTGTAACTTATAAAGATGACTCCTCTACTAGAAAAATTTCAGCATGTAACAATAATCAATTAAAAAAATATATTTTAAGATTTTAAGATTTATCATGATTTTCCTTAAAATATTTTATCAACAAAAATGATTGAATTTTTGCTTCATTTATTTTAATATTAATTTAAAAATTAAATATTCATGAATTTGATCTAATTTTTTTCTATCTTAGGAATAGCGGGTTGTATAATTTAGGTGGGTGGATTCTATAAGCTTAGTTACTTTTGGGATGAATGGATTAATCAACCAAAACTTATACTTGATTTTATTAATTTTAGTATAGCCGTGTAATGATATTCAGATTCAAGTTTTATGCTTTAAGGTCTGTTTGGGGGCAACTTTAGGTGGTAAAAAAAAAACAACTGTAAAGCTATTACAGAAGGAGCTGCTCATCAAAAAAATTACGGTCGCTATTGCATTTTTTTTCCCTAAAAAAGTTGGTCTGTAACTTTCTGACAATCATCGCACTTAGCCAAGTATGGTGGTAAAAAATTGTGTTTTTTTTGAGAAAGTAGTTAAAACTCAGTTTTGTCAAATTGAAAAATTGTGGGGCACACCGCCCTAAACACCAAAAATTTTTCTGTGCGGACTCCTGACGTAGCTCTACGTGCGGCGCGGGATATTCCTGAGTTATTTTCAGGTTATTTCAAAGTTATTTTCAGTAATCCCGAAGTAACCCAGAAATAACCCGCAGTCTTTATTTTTGGGTTATTTCAGGATTATTGAAAATAACTCAAAAATAACTTGAAAATAACTCGGGAATAACCTACGCCGTACGTAAAGTAGAGGTACGTCAGGTGCCCGGATAGAATATGTGCGCCCCACACACATTCTTTGTGATAGATAAAGAGTGCTTTTCTTAAGATAAACCAACAAAAATGTTTCTTACTTAAAATAGAAAAAAAACTACTTGAGATAAATAATTACTTTTTTATCTGGGATTTTATACTAGTTAAAGTTAATTTAAAATAAATGCAACATAAATGTTGCTTATTTCTTACTATATTTATTCATCTTAGAGTAAAATTAAATTTATGAGGTCCAAACTAGCAAAAATATGCTACCTAAAATTGTTTTTTGGTCAGAGCTAATCAGGATTTTTGGATTTAATTTAGAATAAGTATAATATTAAATTAATTTGTTTCCTTATATATTATGCTCGTTTCAAATAAATACCAATTTTTTAATTTAAAAAAAATTGAAATTTACTTAATTCGGCATTGAAAAAATTAAGGATTTAAACAATTTTTTCTCTTATACTTTTGATTTACAAAATAAAAATAATGAAAAAGTAAATTTTATAAGCTGATCAAAAGGAAAAAAAAATAAAAAATAAATTAACATTATTTTTTTAAGATTGAGCATCCATCCATATCAACTTTATGTTTTATTATTAAGGAACACAATTTATTAATGGAAAATTTTTAATTATTTCTCTTCTAGAATGTGACATTTATGATCTGTGGGGGGTAGCTGCAGCTTATTGAATAATTTGCTGATAAGTTAGGTGCGGTGACTATTACCAATTTTTATTTTTTTTTAAAAAAGCCAGATCGCTTGCAGAAAGCTGCCCAGTGTGAAAACGTTGTTTTCAGCGTTTTGAAAACGTATAAGCTGACAAAACACAGTTTACCCAAACTTGTCAGACAAGTTTTCAAAATGCCACCGCACTAAATAAGCTGTGCCAAACGGACATACCTTAGTGTGCATAGTCAAGTGTGAGTTAGAAGTTTGAATTTTAAAATGAAAATAAAAAATATAATAAAATGAAGTAGTATTATTATATCTTTATCACTTCGACTATTCAAAAGGTTCAATGACCGTTGATTTCACAGCTAATAAAGTTGAAGCTTGAAGTTTAATGGAGCATGTGCAGGTCAAACTTTGAATTATATCCCTTAGTTGGAATCATTTTGATGGCTATGATTTGTTCACACTTTCAACGGCAGCGATTAAATATTCGAAGTACCATCTAAATATTTTGCGTGTAATATTTTAATATTCTTAATATATTTTTAATGTCATTTTTTTTATTTTATATTTTAGCACCAGTTGATTTTATTTATATTCCAATCATGAACATATAGAGATATTGAATTGCCTACATGATAACTTTTTCTTAGTGATCTTTTTAAGGATCCAATTCTTAATTAAACTACTGAAGTAATTAAACTAAGAGTGTAAGTGAGCCACGTAGGCTTGTATTCGACCTATAAAGAGACGCGAGTCGAACTTATCGAGCTGCGAGGTTAGCCAGATTCAGCTCGAGAGCTCACCGATTCAGTTTGATTATATGACTTAATCTTTTTTTATATAAATAAAATTTTAAATTTTTTTTTATCAAAATCGAGCTTTTGAGCTGAGGTCAAGACCGGCGTAACTACTATGAGCCGATTTTGTGTTCAAGTCATGCTAAAGCCAACCATACATCTGATGAGTCAAGCTCAATTTTAGAGGGGCTCGAGGTTGACTTGACTCTTTTATAACCTAAACTAAAATAATCTATTCTTGCATATTGAATGATGGCATGTGACCTCAAGTAAGCTTCAACTAGATTCCATTCAATGCTCTTTGATTTGTGGCAAAAATTTGATGACAGAAGAGTAATAATTTAATGTCTCAACTTTGTACTAAATCCGATACACTCAAATAGTAAACATAAGCAAGAGGAGGCAAAAGAAATTTTTACTTGACAAAGCCCGAAGAGAAAAAATCGAGGGATCTAGCCCAATTGAAATGATTCACTATAAATTTATAAGTACAAATATAAACATTTTTTTCCACAACCGAGAAATGGTTACAAGCTTTTTCAAAGTATAATGTTCGCTGTACAATGATCAGAAGCCGTTACTCCCGGAAGTTATCGTTGGGATTTTTATAAGTGTTCGAGGTACGTCGCTGCACAATATTTAGAACACTGTGTTAATGAGGTTTCCCCTAAGATGTAGAACCTTAGAACGTAGTCTAAAGAGAGAAAATGCAACAAACAAAGGGACTTATAATACAACCCAAAAAGGACAAAACATGTCCAACCCAAGTGAACTTATAACCGACTTAATCACAATAAACCCATGCATGATTGGTGTCATGAAGTTTGGGATAGGATAAACTATTATTTATTAAGTATGAATGGTATGCAAAATGTCCTAACACTAATACAAATATATATTTAATAATTTATAACGTATAATTTTTATTTCTTAACACACTTAAATATTTTATTATCAGTGTTAACTCTTACTGTTGATTGATAAAACAAGCCGTGTATGGGTATGCATGTCTTTGATGAAGAATGTCAAAATAATCAATTTTTAAGGCTAATCAGTATGCAAAAACATTCTCACTTCATAAGATGGTGATCCACAAAAGACAAATCACCATTTTGTACAATGAGTGAGAGTCTAAAGACAAGGATTATGACCATTATGAATGCATATGCCTTAAATGATCTTTTCATGTCCATTTCTAAATTGAAAAAAATGTTTCTACTGATTTTTATTTAATTTAATTTTGTTATTTTAAATGTGTGATGTTTTAAGGTGTTAATATAATGTTTTTTTTTATTTTTTATTTTTGTTATGAATTCATTAATTTAGAAAAATTATGTGTCAATTATTTAGTTCGGGTAAAAAAATTAATCATTACTGTTCCTATCGATAAATCCAGATGAAAGCAAAAGAAGCAATGGCTTGAAATGTAGGCAGACATATCAAGCACAAATAATAAAAATAATGACATAATAAAAAACAACAAATGGGTAACCAATTCTAGACCTATGACATACTCATCGGTCAACTATGTCATCAAAATATTATTGTTTATTCTTTGACAATTTACTACAACATTCTTTAAGTTTTTCGTCCTCTTTTGGATAGTCCAGATGTAAAAAATTGATCAACCATAGCATACACAATAACTTTTAAAAACGAAAAAATAAATTGCAAAATAAATAAAACCACATTCATTACAACAACCTAAGTTTACTACAACATTCTGCAAAGTACACCCTAAGTTTGCTATAGTCTGTAAAATAAATTCAACAAAACATAACATGTAAAGGAAATTCAAAGTGCACAATGCATAAAGAAAAGATTATTTATTCGTCATAAACATCAAGTCTAGTGAGAAAATATTGCCCTATCCAAACATTTCTAACGTACAAAGAAAACAAACATAAAAACACAAAGTATAGCAAAACACAAAAACTTCAACTCAAACTAATCCTAAAACTAGAGTCAGTGTCCTAAAGAGAGTTTAAAGGTAGTGAGTGCATAAAATGAAGGGAGTCAAACTATTTATTATTGTTCAAGTAGCAAATTTTATTTAGTTTCGTTCAAATTTACCAAAGAAAAAATATTCTTTTTTAATTTTCATGTTTTCTTAATTTTTTTATGAATTTTAGTTAATTTTATTTTATTTTATTTTTGGGAAAATTACAGAAGCAACACACAATTCTTGTTTTTTGATTAAATGCCTTATCTATGCTTATGAAGCATACATATGCATTTAAAATGTATTAATGCTTATAGGATTCTATAAATTACAAGAGAAATGATTATGGATCTTATAGAGCAGAAAATATAAAATTTTAGAAATTTTGGGCATTTTATGATTTACTAACCTTCTTCACTGTATTCCTGTTCATTCGTTCTATCACAATAGTTTGTTGAGGTGTGTGTCGGACTGTGAAATCTCTCATTATTCCTTTTAACTTGCAGAAGACATAAAATTCTTCTGAACAAAATCCCCACCCATTATTAGTGTGAAGACATTTCATTTGTTTTCCAGTCCGCTTCTAGATCATGATCTTCCATATCTTAAATGCAATAAAAATATTGCTCTTCTGTTTCAAGAGAAATACACAAACTTTTTGGAGACATAAGCATATGTTTGGCTTCTCCTTCAAATGTTATTGTAGATGGTCCCCAAAGGTCATGATGTATGTACTCCACAAAACTTCAATTTAATAATGCTTTGCCATTTCGAAGTCCCCTTCTGCTCACTTCAACCATTCCTTTCTTACTCATGTGCCCAAGGCCAATATGCTAAAGTCTGGTTGCTTCATC
>NW_018165332.1:236278-238559 GCF_001263595.1 Phalaenopsis equestris | reverse complement strand
TATATATATATATATATGTATATATATATATATATGTATGTATATATGTTAACGGCCACCTACATTAGTGTTGCACAGCGGAAGAAGGAAACCAGTCATGGTGGCGACCGCGTCCTCTGTGAATTCCTTCCATTTCTCTGCTTCGGCTCGACGGCCACCGATCAATCCGCCATCGTTAAACCTCGCTCGACTATCGTCCACCTTCTCCTCTTTCACCCAGGTAACCGCCAGCAAACGGCCATGAAGTTAATTAAGGATTTCAGGGCAATCTTTATATGAATGTTAAATTGTATGTAGCCACTTATCGGGGAGCTCCGACAAGCTCCGGCGAGCGTCGGTGTTGCCAGGCTGATCGAGAAAGCTTCTGGGAGATTGCTGGATGCATTTGTAGACTTCGCTTTCCAATTTGCAGATCAGCCATGGCTCCCTTCGCAGGTCTTCTTTTTGTTTTTATACGTTTAACAACATATGAAGCAGATTAGATGCTTATTCAAACAACAGCTGTAGCTGTTATCTTAAGTCAACAATTTTGAAGTATATTCTAATAAAACATGTTCAAAATATTATCATTAGGTCTGTCAAAAAAGCTCGTTGTTGGTGAACGATAGTCTTTGACTCATTAAGAAGCTCATATTCGATTTACTCGCTAAGTTGACGAGCCGAACATAAACAATTTTTTTTGCGCTCGATATATAAACGAGCCAAACATGAAAAAAGATTTATTCATTTTTGTTCGACACATTTTTTTTGCTCGAAGTAATTAAATTAATATATATATATATATATATATATAAATGATCTTTTCAGCGATACAAACTAAAATTTTATCTAATAAACACTTTTTTTTGTTCTTGTTCCTGCTAGATTTTAGCGCACTTATGTTTTTCCTGTTGTCTGTAGAAAAAATATCAGGACATAAGCTAATTTTTGCTTTTAAAGATGGTTGGAATCTCACACTTAATGATTAAAGGGCACCACAGGGTGGCATCATAGACTTTGACATGGACTTTGATCAAGTTGATTTAGACTATGAGGGTCCCCTGATGAACGTGGTCAACCGTCAAGAAAAAGAAGCGCTGCCACCACTATTAAAGATTAGCACCAAGGAGGATTCCTAAGTGAAGGGTAAGAAAGTGATAGTGCAGCAAGATCCGATGGAGGGGACTAGTCGCCTACCATCTATGATAATTGCATCGACTGGGGGCTTAGTTGCTGCTAATGATAAGATACTGTCAGATGCAACGTTACGAAGGATGCAAAGCAGAAATGCTAATCGCCAAAAACATAGATCTTTCCTGCGTGAAGAAAGAAGACACTAGAAGAAGGCAGAAAACTTACTTACCCTAATTCCTGAGGGGAAAATCTACGATCCATGCATGAGAGAGACTTCCTCCATCTTGCCTGCCATAGAGGATGTGTCTGAGTTCACTACAAAGTCGATGATACCAGAGGTTTCAGATAGTCTTTGTGTGGGTTGCCTGGCATGCAACACTAAGATTCCCACATGGAGACCAACTATAGAGGCATTTGTGGAATGCCCGGACTGCAACATCCTCCACCTAGAGCGTTACAGAACTCTGGAGGAGTACACGTCCACTGATGATGGATTTCAAATCACCGATCACTTAATGGGGGAATCATATATTATGCTGGACAGACAAATCTGCTTAAGCAAATCAATATGGCAAATGAAGTGACAAACAAGCTACTACAGTTGAAGGCTTTTTTGGCGGAGGAAATATTATGTTAGGACACCGTAGGCATGAATTGGTGGTATTCTGATAGTATTGTGGTTATATTGTGGAACGATATCATCACAAATGCTAACTAAATACTATTGTATGAGTGTATAATAGTATTGTGGTTATATTCTGGTAGTATTTTGGTGATATTGTGGTGTTATTTCTGTACAATACATCCACAATATCACCAGGATACTATCAATCTGAGCCTAATCCACACTCATCTCTTCCACACATAATATTTTCTCTTTTTTAGTGAAAGGCCAAGAACTCAAAGTTTCCAAATTTGACTAGAAAGAATAGAGACAACTGAGGTATAATCAGATCAATAATGCAATTTCTTTTCTTATTTGAGATCATTTTATTTTTAAAAAATAACATATTTATATAATGTATTTCTAATATATTCTTTATCAAAAAAATATATTTGCATATTTTTATAAATATTTAAGATATTTTTAAATGCTTCCAGTCTTTTTAAATTTAATTGTTATCCTCAAACATATTATTTCAAAACAAAGTATAGACAAATATATATA
>NW_018165332.1:234122-235888 GCF_001263595.1 Phalaenopsis equestris | reverse complement strand
GAGGCATTCGTCTATTTATTCGTTTGGCCTTTTCATTCGATCGGTTTGAGATCCTACTCCAAGGAAGGTGTACATAGTTGACCGATAAGGTATTTTAGTCTTCTGTTGACTTGACATTTGATCTCCCTTTTGTGGGTCATCATTGACCCCACTTTTGTCTCTTAATCTGTTGAATTTCATGAAGATTCGTGTTGACACATTTCTGATATACAAATAATCATACATCAAAATGTAACTAATGCTAATATGCTATGATACAAAACATTCTTACTGAACTTAACAACCTTCTGGCCTATTTTAGACTACTAATTACTAATACAATCATATCTAAAACTTTATTCTAAATATCATTTTAGCGAATGAATTATTTGTCTATATTGACAAGTCAAATATTTTATACTAGGTAAAAATTAGATGTAACTTGCCAATCATGATCATATAACATGCAACTTTTTATAATTTAGTAGGATCATACTTCAAACTTTAAACTCCATTATCAAAATCAAATTGAGATGTTACTTCTCATTAATAAATTTTCATTTATATTGAAATGTTGCATTATTGAGTCTAATACATGAAAGTCAATTAAAATTTATATTATACTCTCCTTAAATTAACTCAAATGATTTTGAAATTTACCCCAACTTAATTTTGATTAGAATTGTATCAATCATTTCTTTCTATAATATATAATCACTTTGTTTGCTGTCATAGAATAGTTTTCCAATAACTTAAATAACTTTGTGTGCTAAACTTTAGATTTTGGATGAATAGTTAGAATAGAGCATCTTCTTTTAAAATCTGAAAAATATATGCTAAAATAATATTGAAGTAAATATATTACTCCTTGGTCATACTCTATAAAATTGACATCATTAATAATATAATTTTTAAATAAAATTAAACAAAAAAAAAACTACCAGTAAATTCTTGTCGTATTCGCCAATATCTAGAATCTAAGAGTGTTTGGGGCAGCTTGCGCATTTCAGGATAAGATGCTTACCTTGAAACGCGGCCGGCGGGGTTCAGCCCGCGACCTGCGTTTAGTGTAAAAATCCAAACGCGGTTTCAGATAAGCTGGCGAAACGCGTAAACCACACGGTACGACGGCGTTTTGAAAATGTCACCCGCACTTATAAGCCGCCACAAATGAGCCCTAAAATTGTCCGTAAGACGTGTCTAAGAAATAGAACACGAAAAAAAAAGAAAATATCTGAGAGAGCTCTGTAATGAATCTTAAAATCGTGTAACATTTATTCATGAAGAAGTGAGAGCTGTAAGGTTACATTTTGTATCTCTAATAAATTAGATATGATCAATACATAATTTATAGGGTCGGGAGCCTTAGAAAATGTCCTTAGGGGGCCTGATTTGTAGCCGGGCGGCCACACACTGTGAGCACGAGCGAATGACCAGTGGGGTCACCATGCGAGTGGCCATGACCAAAGGGTGGGCCGAGCCATTTTTGATCTATAATATATATAAATATATAAATTCATCCGTATTAATATATTCTTTTTCAAAAAGGACATGAGGAATATATAAATATATCCTTAAGATTAGTTTTAAACTATTTTATGTGCAGCTGTCATAAACTAGTTTTCAGATAACTAAACTTTGTTTGCTAAATTGTGGCATCCAGATGATAGCTAAAACAAGGCATGCTTTAAAATCTGAAAATTAAATGTTAAATTAATATTGAAGTAAATATAATACTCACCGGTCACTCCATAAAAATGACATCATTAATATATATATATATATAT
>NW_018165332.1:225747-233291 GCF_001263595.1 Phalaenopsis equestris | reverse complement strand
TATATATATATATATATATATATATAATGAGTAGTATTTTTTTAAAATTTAATCGACTACAGGGTTATAAAGATTTATAATTAATTTAAAAAATAGAAATTTTTTTTATTAAATTATATTTAAAAGATATTTTAATATAAATAATGGGATTTAAATCTCGCTTCAACCGTTAAAAACCAACAAATGCATGATAAGGATTGTCAAAACGATTATTTGTTTGCGAACATCTCGTGTTCGGCTTGCTATGCAAACGAGCGGAACACGAACACATTTTTTATGTTCGAAATATAAACGAGTCAAACACAAATAATAGTATTTTTTTATCGAGCAGAACATACTCATTTACACCCCTAATTATGAACTATTTTTTTAGCTCAATTAATCTCAATTGAATTTTGAATTGATTGCATTTCTAAAATGCTGCAGAGCAATTTCATGTCAGTGGACGAGGTGGATGAAGCGGTGAACATTACAAATATAGAAGGAGAGATCCCTAATGATTTTCCTGATGGAGTTTATATCAGAAATGGTCAGTCAAATTTTTCTGTCCGGTCACCGCATGTGCGGACGACGGATTAGAAGCAGCGGTGATTAGAAGGTCCGGTCACCGCTGTATCTCGTCCGTTGTTCGCACATACGGTGACCGAACAGGAAAAACGCTCGTAATCACAATGGATAGCAATTGCCTATGTTATTTGATCACAATACTTTAATTATATAATAATTAAAATGATAACTTTCTTTTTGAAAATAAAACTGATATTTTCATACATATTACTGAATTTTTATCTTTTTGATATCTGACATTAAATTTTTTTTTTATTTTAATAGCATTTTAGTTTCTTAATTATATTAAAATTTATAACTGAAAATTATATTTTTTTTAATTTAGATTAATTAATGTTAAATTAATAATGGTATTTTTTTTAAAGGGTGAGTTCGTGGTATGTTTAGGGGTTGTTTAGTTGTAAGTAGGGTCTAGTTTGAATAAGCTTTAGTAAATCTTGTAAATCTGAATTTTATACAATTTTGAAGGGATTAAATATTGAAAACTATTTGATATGTTAATAAGTAGATTTTAATAAATTCGAAGAAATTGTTTGATAGCTTTAATTGAAATTTCTTTGATAGCTTTAATTGAATTTACTAATTTTTTTTCTTCCACACGCTTGAGGTTCTCTAAATTTCATAAATCTGACTTCTTGCGGGATTTGATAAATCTCAGATTTAAGGCAAAATGGAGGAAAAAACGGGATTTAAAACCTATAAGATTTACCCATGCCTTTTTTTTATCATTTGATAGGATTTAGCATAACTTCTAATTCTGCTTAAAACAGACTGCCAAAGTGTGGCTTAGGGCCCGTTTGGGGCAGCTTATAAGTGCAGACGACGTTTTGAAAACGCCGCCTCACTCTTTGGTTCTCACTTATTGAGATATTATTGCAAACTGCGTTTTGAAAATTATAAAAGACGCGGACCGCGGACTGACCCCCGCGATCTGCATTTGTTATCTAAAGATTAGGGTATTATATAAGTAAATTTAATATAGATATACAATATTGTCATATACAATTAAATTCTGGTGCCATGTACCCCGACCTATTGGTTGACATTCTTGGTGTAAAATCCCTCATGTCCGGAGTTCAAATCTCTCTTTGATGATGTGAGCCTCGAAAAGAATTGTGCTTTATATATATATATAGAGAGAGAGAGAGAGAGAGAGAGAGAGAGAGAGAGAGAGAGAGAGAGAGAGAGAGAGAGAGAGAGAGGGGTGGGTGGTAAATTTATAAAATAAAAAAAATCTTTTTTTGAAAATATATATTTTAATGCTAGCAGGATCTAACCCGCTGTTCGGCACGCTTCAGTCTTCCTCCTCCCTGCTCGGCCGATCCAGTGAGACATGGGTGGAAGGCGAGGGCATGCTCCATGCCCTCTCCTTCTCCCGGGCTACCGCCGGCGGCTGGGTGGTGTCCTACAAAAACCGCTTTGTTGAATCAATATCTTTCCAACTCGAGCGCCGCCGCAACCATCCTGCCTTCCTTCCAGTCATCGAAGGTGACGCTCCCGCCATCCTCGCTTCTTCCCTCCTCAACCAGGTTCCCCTTTTGCTCTCCCTCCATCATACTCGTTCGTTTCCTTAACCCTAACGAATCGCGCAACTTATTTCAGCTAAGGTTTGGGAAAGTGGCGAAGGATCTCAGCAACACTAATGTGTTCGAGATATCTGGGAAATTCTTCGCTATATCGGAGAACCACATGCCGGTGGAGATAGATTTATTAAGTCTCGAGACGACCGGCAATTGGGATCTCCGCGAAGCGTGGAATCGGCCGTTTATTGCTCATCCCAAGGTAATAGCTAGGGTTTCTGTCGGTTTCTGGTATTATTTTTTTTCCCGGGATTAGGAGAATTTGAACTTAGTGATATTGACCCAGAAAGCTCCAGGAGGAGAGCTTGTTTTCGTTGGGGCGGACGGGAGAAAACCATTCCTTGTTCTCGGCATTGTCTCAGGTTTCCTTTGCAATTTTTTGTTTTAAATTTTTATTGGAATTAATTATTTATTAATTTGCTGCGACTTTTTCATCTTGTGCGTGCTTGTTTTCAGCGGATGGAAAAGTGCTAAAACATAAGGTTGACCTCAAGCTTGAGAGAGGCATCATTTGCCATGATATTGGAGTAACTAGAAGGTGAGCTTTTTAATCTCTTTCTTTGCTATTTTCTTTCTGTTTCAATGAGCAGATATTTTTGTAAGGTAATTCATGTGGGAACCTCACAAAGTGAGACTTTTTTAAGTGGAGAATTTACATGCACACCACAATGTTGCTACGTATTTACATATCTAACAATCAGTGTTTGTTATTTGCATGTGTAACTCTTTAGTGTCATTATCGCTAACTTATACATGAAAAGATGTATTTTGCTTTAAAAAAAGCTAGTAATAATAGTTGGGGGCATTTACATACATATCACCTAATTCCTATGTATTTACATATCTTACTCCTAAACTACTCCTAAACTACTCCTAAACTTTACTTTTTACATTTTTACTACCCAATTTTTCAATTCACATAAAAAATAACCTCATTTTAGCTTCTAACATTTGAAATACAACTTTTCTTGCATAGGTAAGATGCATGTACCTAAAATTTGAAGTCTAGGTGTTGTAAAAACATGGGAAATGAGTGGCATGTATGTAAATCTTCCTAATAGTCTTTTCTGTGATTTTAAGAATTTCATTGTTTTAGATGTAAAAAATAAAATATTTGGCAAATACATGACAATTGTGTGGTATACATCTAATTTATCCTTTTTGATTTCAGATACAATATAATTCTGGACATGCCGCTGACGTTTGACTGGGCTAGGCTGTTGAAAGGCGGCCCGTAAGTGCCTAGTTTCAGAAATACTCTTTCCACCTATTTAAGTCAATGCATTTTTCACATCATTTCTATAAAATGCTTTGTAAATTAATATTCATAATACCAATTCAAAGTAGTTGTTATAACGCTAATGATGATTATGAATGATTGAAAGAAACATTGATCATTTAATCTATATTGTAGTAAGTGTTTCAGAATGCCATGCTTATTCAGAATTGTCTTCAAATGTATTTAAATATTTAGGTTGGTGAAATATGATAAAGAAAGTTATGCAAGAATTGGTGTGATGCCTCGCTATGGAGATTCTGATTCGATTAAATGGTTTGATGTCCAGCCGTTCTGTACCTTTCACATTGTAAACTGCTATGAGGATGGAGATGAGGTACAAAACAATGAAACATGAATCGGACCCTCCTTTGATTCATGAAAATGTTGTTTCTTTATCATGTACTGATAGCATTCCTTGCCTTCTCAAACATATTCGATATTTTCATGTTATCTCTATTTATAGGAGTTAATATTTAAAGCCTAGATCAAGTAATCATTTTTTCCTCATTCTGATTCATATATATATATATATATATATATAAAAGATTGGCCAAAGACTATTATACGAGCCGCCTGACCAACCTCATGTGCCTAAGAATTTCATCCCGTACATAGGCGGGATCGAACCTGTGACTCCATGGGTCTTAAAACTATGTCGAACAAAAAATCACGGTAGGCGGCACACACACACATGATTATTATTTATTTGCAATACTTTAATGTTTGCTATTATAACTCTCTATTTTTTAACAACAAACATTACTCATACTAACTTTTTTCCATGAAATTCACATTTTCAAGCATATATTTTGATGTGATTATGACATTAAAGTGTTACAGATATAAATATCAAACTTATAGGTGTTGTGTGGTATGAATGTAAATTCCTCACACTCTTGTTGTTGATGAAGGTGGTTGTAAGGGGTGGTCGATCACTGGGATCAATAATTCCCGGCCCGGAATTAGGAAGAAACAAATTTCAGTGGTTCTCTAGTGGTTTTAAACTAAAATCAACGGTAGAAGATAGTGATGATAATTCCAATCAAGGTCTCTTCCTGAGTCGCTTACATGAGTGGAGGTTGAACATGAAAACTGGGAGTGTGAGGGAAAGATATATAACTAGAAGTGATTTCTTCTACGAGTTCCATATATGCAATGATCTCTTTGTAGGCTTACACAACCAGTATGCTTATGCACAAGTTGTGAATTCTGTAGCAAGCTCTATCTGTGGTAATTAAAATACAAATTTGGTCCGCATCACATCAAAATCACATTTTGCTGATGATCTTTTTTTTTTTTTTTGCAGGATTGCCAAAGTATGGAGGGCTCGCAAAATTCCACCTTGATGAGAAAGATAGTACTAGAATGGTTTGGTTTAATTATATAAATGTATTTCTTTTAGGTTTACTTTGTGATTTTTGTAACGTCATTAGCTTGTTCTTCTGCTGCAGGAAAATAATGGCGATGGATACATAAAGATAGAGAGACACCAGCTTGGTGCAAATGAGTTTTGCTCTGGAGCAGCATTTGTCTCTAAAAAGGGTGGCGTTCAGGAAGATGATGGTTGGGTAATCTCTTTTGTTCACAGTGAAGATACAAATACATCTCAAGTAAGATATAAACTTTAGGGAAATTTGATACTCACCACACAATTTTTATATATTTAACACCCAATATCTGCTATTTACACACACACCTTGGGTTCATAAACCTATGCTTGAAAATATGTTTCATTTTTTAAATGGTAGTGATGGTGTTATTTTTGATATGATGTTAAAGATTTGAGTGATATGCGTGTAAGGATGAATGTTTGGTATTGGATATGTAAATACATAAGAATTGTGTGTATTTATGTAAATGCCTCTGAACTTTGTGCTCCTTTTTCTAACGCTATCAACTGTTTAGTTCTTACTTGAATTTTGTGATTTGAATGCTAGTAGTGAGTTACATCAACTTAATTTTAGTTGATGGAATATGAAAAACCGTATAATTTAGGAGTCATTTGGTTGGACGCATAGTTAGTGCACTACATTTGTAGCACAAGATTTCTAAAAATTTTAGTATTTAATTTGAAGAATTGAAATGCAGAGTAAAATTTTAGGAAATTTTTAAATCAACCACTAGTTCATTTATCGTATCTCCCAAACTTGTCAGATTAGGCTGAGTTTTGAATGCACTTCAAGTTGTGAGTTTTCCGTTACTCATAGCTGCCTCCTGCCCTGGTGCAAAACCCAATTAACAAAACCAAGAACAAGCAAATCAACAACAAGAAAAAGAGGAACTGGAAGGAATTCTGTAAATCAGAATTATAATTGCATAATCCCTTACCAACTGCCTCTCCAATCCTTTATAGCAGAGACGAGGAGGAGAATTTTTGTGACAAACCAAAAAAGAGGGACCACACCCCTTTCATAACATGTAATTAATAAACTATAAAAATACTGAAGTGGCCCTTATGCAAATATTAAAGCAGTATAATATAGATTTATAGGAAAACGAAATGTATCATTCTGAGAGAAGCATCCGGTTCTAGGAGAGATGCATTAATTCTCTTCCGCCTCCGAAGAACTCGGCTCGAGTTCAGAAATTCTAGCTACCCGTTTGTCAGGTGGATGATACACATAGATTGGACACATCAAATGTAGAAGAAATACTGAGATCTGGGTGCAATTTAAGAACATATGCATTATCATTGATGCGTTTTCTAATAGAAAATGGTTCGTTCTTATGGGGGTTTAACATAGAGTATACTCTTTGTGGAAATCGATCTTTGCGAAGTCACACCATCACTAATTCATCCTTTTGAAATGTCTTCAGCCTCTGGGTTTTGTCAACTTGCTATTTGTAAGATTGCGACAAACTTGTGAATTTATTTGTCTTCCCACGACATAGATTCAAAGTTGTTCACCCATGTTTCAGCACTGCTGCTTTTCGATTTCAAAATGATGGCAACTTCCATGAAGTGATTCGGTTCTTTGGTATAAACAATGATAAAAGGAGAGTGACCCGCGGAACGATTAACCAAAGAATTTAAAGTGAATGCTTGCCCCAAATCTGTTTTTCATTATTTCAGTTGATACCTACAAGACAACGGGTCATATTTCTTAAAGATCGATTGACGACTTTAGTTTGTCGATTTGTTTGGGGATGATATGTTGAGCGTAATCGGAGATCGATATCGAGTCATTTCCACAATTCCCTTCAGAAACAACTTATGAATTTGGTGTATCAATCTGATGTAATGCTTTTTAGAATGCCATGTTGGCGGACGATCTATTTGAGGAAGAGTTTAGTAACATTGGAAGCATCATAAGTTTTTTTGTAGGCCACGAAATGAGCCCTTTTGGAAAAATGATCAACAACCACTACGACGGAATCAAACTGTGTTTCGTGCAAGGTAGGCTCAAAATAAAATCAATGCTAAGATCCTCTCAAATGGTGTCTAAAATAGGTAATGGTAGGTAAAGTTCGATATTCTAACTTGAGTCCTTGTAATGTTGGCACACCGAGTATTTTTCACGAACCGGTACGAGTCTTTCCTCAGTTTGGACCAAAACAATTTAGATTGCACAAGTTGGAGAGTTCGGTCCCTACCCGCATGAACTACCAATCCTTCTTCATGACAATCTTGAATAATTTGTTATCTAAGTGAAGTGTTAGGAACACACAATTGGTTGCCTTTGAAAAGGTAACCTTGTTGAATGGAATAATCTCTTTGAGGAGAGTGCTTTTTACAATTCATCCAAACAACAGAGTAATCTTCATTTTCGTGGTATAAATCTCATAAACTTTTCATTCATGTGTGTCGGCACTATTTTTGGTGTGGGGTTTGCCCGTAGGAAGCTGTCGGTCATCGGAATTGAAATCCCGTTGCCCGCTTCGGAAGGACGTTTAAAAAAAAAATTAGTTTTGAAAAAAGATGAAGTCAAACTGACCCCATAATGAAAGATATTTTATCTCAAATCATGTATCTATCCCGAAGGATGAACGCAAGAATTGAGAGTGAGGCTCGATCAAATAAACTAAAGAAAGTTATGACATCCGTTTGGTTTGCGAAACCAATGTATTGGCCGACAAGTTCCCCTATTTAATATAAGGAATTAAATAGGGTTTATATT
>NW_018165332.1:223506-224352 GCF_001263595.1 Phalaenopsis equestris | reverse complement strand
GTAAAAAGTCTTGGGTTCATTTAATCTTTATTACGTTACTTAATAATTTATTCTGAATATCCTGATGCTCAGCGAATATTGATGTCTTGATTATTCCCAAGAATAAGGTAAATGTCATTTTCTTTTAATTTGAAAATTATGTAAGTGAAGACCCTTTAGGAGACAAATTAGTATTATTAAGAACACTTAGCCAAATTTTTTATTTTAATTGGACTTGTGGTGTTTTAATAAAGTTTAATTGTATTGATTTTTCTAATCCTCTTTTAACATGTGGATTTCAACTTAAGTTCACCACTAATTCCTTAAGACCTAAGTGAGTGTATCAAACATGCGTATTAATTTTGAAAAGATTTAAAACTTTAAGTGATCATTATCAAGATCACACATCATTTTGATTATCAAATAAGGGTGTGAAATCATTGCTTTCCAAAGTTATAAATTATACCCTTAAATTCAAAAGTCATTTTATGCTAATGAAGTTTCCAAAATTTTGATAATTATGAGAATTATTCTTTTATCTTTTAATTTGGCAAAGTGAAGTGGGTTTCTACCAATTAAGCCCATTTTTGATTGAAAATCATTAAATGAGTTAAATAATATAAAAAATTACCCATTTCCCATTTTGATTAAGCCTAAATGTTCATTAAGGCCAAAATATCCAAAATTACAATTTTGGCCCCTAAGGGTCCCAAACTTTCATAATTTACCAAATCCAAGTCAAATGACTTCGAAATTTTTATATAACCCTGATGATAGGTTAATTAAGAGATCAGAGGAAAAAATATGGATTTTCACAATTTAATTTAATTCATATAATTATTTTTATGCAAAAATATGCATTTTTAA
>NW_018165332.1:171565-220229 GCF_001263595.1 Phalaenopsis equestris | reverse complement strand
GGTATTTTGGCAAAATTTGGGAATTTTAGCTAAATTTGGGTCCCAAGGACAGTTAGGTAATTTGGAGATGCCTAGGGGCAAAAGACCAAGTTAGGCATTTCACATAGAATTGGATAGATATCCGTTCTAAATGAACCATGGGTTAATGTATTGTGAAGATATGGTGTACCATAGTTCCAAGTCAACACTCAGGGTCAATCCTTAAGCCAAGTAATCCTATAGGGACTCTTCTTGAATTCTCTTATAATGATCTTACCTACTAAATGCTAGAGGTTAAGATCAATATGTGAAACTTCAAGTTGAGCAAAGAGAAAGGCTTTGAATTTCTGATAGTGAGGGTATCTTTTCTAGTTTTCTAAGACTAGTCAATAGGAAAGTCCTATGGCTAGACCTAGGCTACTAAAGAAGTTTTCTAGACCTCAACCAAAAGTGAGGTCAACAATGTGATGCTAGTTTGGACAACGAACTACAAGCTTGCTCGGAGACTCAAGGCGTCAACTACATGGTTGATGTGACCGACACAGTGTTTCTCCACAAAACTCAATTTTTGCAGGAACAAAACCTATTGTACATGCATGTGATTGAGATTTTTCTGTGGTTGTAGTAATTGTAAGGGTTGATGGTCACTAAATAGGATGAATTCTTAATATAATAAGTAATGTTCCTAAGAATTTAATGCATGAATGATTGCCTATAATTTCTATTCATATGTAGACCACATTCGATGAGTTTTGCTAAGTTTCTTGCTAAAGAATTTCACTGTCTTTCCTCTTTTGATAGAATCGCGCTAATTCCTATTGTTGAGGCATCAGTTTCGATTTGAAAGGGCTTTTCAAAATCTGGTATACTAAGCATAGGAGCTGAACTTAAATTTTTTTTTAAATTAAGAAAACTCTCTTGTTGCTTGTGACCCCAAGTAATTTTTTTTTTGTTTAATGCAATATGTTAAATGTGCAGTGATAGTACTGAAATTCCATATTAAATGCCTGTAAAAATTAACAAGTCCATGAAAGCTATGAACTTTAATAATTGACTTAGGTGTTGGCCACGATTGAATAGTCGTTGACTTCTTCGGATCCACCTTCTCCCCTACTTGTCCTATAATGAAGCCTAAAAAATAAACTTCATTCAAGGCAAATTCACACTTAAATTCAGAAGTAGCTTTTGGTCTCGCAGAGTAGTGAACAACGACTTCAAGTGTGACAAGTGCTTCTCCAAAGAATTGCTATAAACAAGAATATCATCAAAATAGACGACACAACACTGGCTAATAAATGGCTTCAGAACTTTATGCACAAGTCTCTTAAAAGTACCAGGCGCTTTCACAAACAAAATGACATCACTTGCCATTCATATGTCTCTTCCATGGTTTTGAATGTTGTTTTTCATTCATCACCTAGGCGAATACACATTTGGTGGTATCCACTTCTCAAGTCCAGTTTGTAGAAAGTGTTAGCTCCTGCAGGCTTATCTAGTAAATCTTCCATATGAGGCATATGAAATCGAAATTTTACCGTGATCTTGTTGATGGTGCGGCTGTCTATACACTTCTTCCAAGAACAATCTTTTTTTAGCACGAGTAATGTCGGTACTTCGCAAGGACTCAAGTTGTGGTGGATGAAATTCTTCTGTAATAGATATTCCACAATTTCTTGAAATTTTTGGTGTTTTTTTGGGACTCATGCAATAGTGAGCGAGGTTTGGTAAGTTGGATCCTGGAATTAGATCAATATGATGCTGAATGACTCTCATGGGAGGTCGTCGATTAAGAAAATCAGCGGGAGTGGTGTCTGGGAACAAGTTGATGAGGGCTTGAATTGAAGGGTGCTCCTGTTTCAGAGTTGTATTTTGTTTCGCCAATAAACCACTTATGCCACCACTCGCTTGTCACAAGTTGGTTGCCATTGTGAACCCGAGTCAACCAAATAAGGAGATTTTCTAGACTCACTGTCGGTGCTATGGGCTGGAGATGGTTCTGAAGGCAGCAACCTAATCTTCTTGTTATTCCACTTAAAATTTTTAGCATTCGACCAATTGTCTTACCAGATGCCCAAGTTGAATTGCCAAGGTTTACTCAAAATCAAGTGACACATATCCATCTCGATGACGTCGCAAGCGACTTCACAATTAAAATTCTTCCCAATAGAAAATGTCACATTACACAATTGATCACCATAACCTCAACTCATTTTTTAATCCAGGTAATTTAGTAAAGGTTTGGGGTGCTTGATTGTTTTTAGTTGGAGTGCTTTGCCATGGTTTTAGATATCACGTTCTCAATACACCCACTATCAACAATCAATTGACACACTTTACCTTCGACAGGGTTTATGGTCCTCAAAAAGCATTCCATTGGGATTACTGGTTGTCTCGGGGCGAGCAGCACCTGCTGTAGAAAACAGTTTATTATTTCCCCTTCATCGGCTTGAATCTCTTCCACTTCAACTCCGTGAAGTGGATTACGATCGGGACATTTATCGTCGCCGTCCAATTCCCCTTCTGCTACTTGAATTTGTCTTTGGTTTGGACATGCATTAGCTCGAGGGTCGTGATGAAAACATCAAAAACACTTCATGGGTCCATGCTGCTAATATAAGCTATCTCTATGTGGCATTGTTGTGCCAATGGCTATAGCATCTCCTCCACGTGAAGTGGCGGCTGAGTTAGGCGTAGGAACAGGGGGAGGTCAATTATTCTAAGGAGGTCCCTTAACATCATCTGAGAAGGTCAACAACTGGTTTTTGATGGCTAAATGAATGTTGAGTCCTGTTTAACTGAAGTTAGGCCTTGTAGGCGTAATTCCTTGCATGCGACAGCGACCAAATAACATTCATCACCAATTTGTCTTGTATAGCTTCCTTCAAAGTGAGCCACAATTAGGGGTGTAAACGAACTGAACACGAGCGAGCCCAGGCTTAGCTTGTGTTTAGGTCGTTTATATTTCGAGCTAAAAAGTTGTGTTCGTGTTGGGCTCGTTTGCTTAGCTAGTCGAGCACGAGCTGTTCACGAACAAATAGTCGTTTTAACAACCCTGTTCACGTAACCATAAGATGTTAAGGGTTGGGGCAAGATTTAAAAATTATTGTTTATATTAAAATATTATTTGAATATAATTAATGATTTTTTTTCTATTTTCTTAATTAATACTTTTAATTGATTATAAATCTTTGTAGCCTTCTAGTCAATTAAATTTTTTAAAAATACTACTCATCAATATATTTATGTATACATATATAAATACATACATATACATATAGATATGTATACATATATAATTGATGAGTAGTATTTCGAGCCAAAACTAGCCGAACACGAACAAACAAATCTTTGTTCTTGTTCGGCTTAACTTAGCAAACGAGCCGAATACGAGCTTCTTAACGAGCCGAACACGAGTTATTTGCGCACATGCGCCGTTTTTTACAGCCCTAGCCACAATTTGTTGGTTAGATCCACGTAGGTCGTTACAGGCATTAAGACGGTGGGATTCCTCAGTATAGGCACTGACAAATCGGTTTCTTTGGACGCATTTCTGTACTTGCACATACAAAATATATTCATAATCGGAAGGTAAAATGATTACGCAAAAGCTGCTTTATGCAAACCCAGCTTTTAATGGGTTTTCTTCCCTCTCTCCGGCGAGATTGTATCACTTGCTGCCAGCCCTCCACCTTTCAGCCTACAAGCAACATATCACACTTGCTTTTCTGCATCCATGCCCGTGTATTCAGAGAAGGTTTCCGTGGCTTCTCCCAATCCAAGTAATCTTCATATGAAGGTGGCCGTTGAAGTAAGGAATATCTAACTTCAACTAACAATCGCTGTAAAAATGATCCCTACCCGATCGAATGCGATTTCGATTTTCTTCGGGTAGCTTGTTATCATCTGATCTGGAGTTGGAGAAATTCAACCGATGTTGGTGTCCTCTTTCTCTGTCGACTCGGGCCCCGATTCAGGCTTAGGGACCGGCTATGTGTTTGTGTGACCCTCCGACTACAATTCCCAATGGCAGTCTCCTCGGTCATTGGTGTGGGTGCCATGACATCGTTGTGGTTGCCAGAACTGCCGATCCTCCATTGCAAAGCATTTGGAGCTCTTGCTGAATCTCAGCGGCAACGAGTTGCATCTCAGCAGCGAGTCGGTCCACCCTTCGCTCGAGGCGTTACTATGACTCCCGCAAATAGTCCCAACTCCGCTCGTTGTCGGCCGCTGATGTTCTTCTGCCGTCTGCCTTCCTGAGCTCTGATATCTCGTGCAAAACCTAATTGAACAAACCAAGATCAAGCAAAGCAGCATGAAGAAGAGAGGAACGCGAAGGAATTCTGTAAATCAGAAAACTATAATTTCATATTCCCTTACTACCTGCCTCGCCAGTCCACTACAGCAGAGATGGGGAGGAGAATTTCTGTAACAATCCACAAATGGCGACCACACCCCATCCTTAACAGGTAATTAATAAACTATAAAAATACCAAAGTGGCCTTTAAGCAAACACAAAAGCAGTAAAATATAAATTTATAGGAAAAAATATATCAGTCTGAGAGATGCGTCCGGTTCCAAGAGAGCTTCTTCATGCTCGCTGCCGCCGATGCTCACCCACTTACCTATCACTGCCACCGCCGCGCCTGCCCGCTACAAAACTTACATTGAATTTGCAGCATGTTTGATCACTTAACATTGTTATGAAAATTGATCTTGTATATGTTATGTTACATGACAGAAACAGTTACAGAACCTATTTTAGTACTTTTCATTTATCATCTGTATGTTAGAATGGCAGGAGTCCATCTCATTTTCAGCATAAGCCAAGTTTTTCCATAAATTAGTGAACCCATTTGAACTTTTTTATGCGCATCAATCTTCTTTCTGGTTCTAAATGAAAATATATAATTGAATTAAGGCTACGAAACTCCACATTTAAATTCATAGTTAATCATCAATCTGGTGAACCTGTATACATATGTTTGTTGTGCTTAAATTTAGTGTAATTCCAGAATACCTGTGCTTATGTTTTGTCATTTGTAGGTTCACATAATTGATGCGAGAAACTTTGAGGGTGAACCTGTTGCAAAAATAACTTTACCCAAACGAGTGCCCTATGGATTCCATGGAGCTTTTTTCCCAATGCTTGACAGACTATGATATATATATATGGGAAATTTACAGACAATCTCACAATTCTCATGTTTTTGCATATCCGACCAACACCTTAAGTTTGATATTTACATTTATAACATTTTGTTGTCATAAACTTATGCGTGGAATGTGTATTTCATTTCCACAAAGTTGTAATAGTGATATTTTTTATGTAATACTAAAGATTTGAGTGGTATGCATGTAAATATGAAAGTTTAGATGTTAGCTATGTACATAGATAAGAATTGTGTTGTGTGTCTTTAGATATATATATATATATATCTGTGTGCGCGCGCGCGCGCGCGTGCGTGCGTGTACCGTAGTCTGTTAGTAGAGCAGCCTCTCGGGAGGTCGTAAGTCTCCTCTGGTCATGGGTTCGAATCCCCCCATGCGTAGAGTGTGGGACTCAAATATTTATAACACACACACACCCACACGTTAAACATCTATGGGCTTTCTATTTGCAATGTTTAACACTTTTGTGAAAGAACAATTTTTTAGAATTGTCAAAAATAAGCGGCATTGTCAACTGAAACAAGAAATATTTATGGTAAAATTGTATGCTCTGTGTTATGATTGATTTGCTTTTTTCCTTTGGTTATTGTTTGCTTGATAATGAACAGGGATTATGTACTCGTTATTGATCTTGGTTAGTTTTCAGTTGGTGATGAGCATAGCTGTTGTAAAATGGTCGCAGAGGTCCGCTTTGAAGATCAGTTGTTAAATTTGATGCGGCATTAATAAATTTTATCATTTTGCATCAATCTTAAGACATTTTTTAATATTAAATATTTTATATTCAAATTGAAGCATAGTTAGGGTCTCGAATTTGGTAAGTTTACGGTCAAACTAACCGTTTTGATAAGATGGACTTGACAAGAAAATTGGTGCAATTTGATTCCAATCTAGTTTAGATCAAGTCATTAAAGAATATTTGGAAGGTTTTAGACTTTTAATTGAAAGGTCAAATGAGCTCTAAATTTAAGATATTTATTGTTAGATCAAGTGTCATGATAAGAGGAATTTTAGTGCACTTAAATTCTCACGATTTTGATGTCATGAACAATGGCACTGTACTACATAATCATTGTTTCATTTTTCCAGCATTATCGTAACTACCTTCTGATGGTAGAATATGTTGTTCTCCTACTTACAATATCATGATTCTCCATCTCTTTTAATTATATGCCTCACTTGAAGTGTCAACTCGCTGTCGAGGAAAACATTTTGCTTGGGTCAGTTGTAGCTTATTGAATAATCTGCTGATAAGTTGATTAAAATTAATCTACTCATAAGTTAGGTTTGGTGGCCATTATAAATTTTTATTTTTTGGAAAAGTCAGATTGTAGCCAGAAAACTGCATCTAGGTGCGGTGTGAAAACGTTGTTTTTAACGTTTTTTGAAAATGCATAAGCTATCAAAACACAGTTTACCCAAACAGGTCAGGTGTGTTTTTAGAATGCCACCGCACCAAATAAGCAGCCCCATACAGATCCTTAATCTTACACAAAATTCTTCCTGCATATATACAAGCACTTATCATTTAGATGGTAATTGAATGGAATGTCTATTATCTATGTTGCATAATTCTTCATTTGTTTTCCTGTACCGTAAGCATCATCAGTAGCTTTACTTCAATGGAGTTGATGTGCAGAACTTCTCATGGTATTACAGCAAGATTACCATCTTATCCACTATAAACACTTCTCTTCTCCTACAAATGTCTATTTCTTCCTCATCCACTAACCCAACTTCAAACTCTCCTACCCCATTCATGGCCAAACTTCCCATACCTTTCTCTCTAAAATTTTTTATGTCTAACATTAAAAACCTTGATCGCATTTAACTCACCACTGACAAATATCCTATTTCGAAATCCCAAATTCACAAACTATTCAAGGCAAATGGTTTTCATAGCTTCCTGGATGGTTTGACTACCTCTCCTCCACCTCAAATAACTGATTCCAATGGCAGCTTGTTCAGAATATGGAATTTCTCACTTGGCAACTAATTGATCTAAACTTATCAAAAGCCATATACTCCACTATTTCACCCACAATCCTCCCCTATATCCTCAATCTTGAATCTACTTCTGAAATCTAGGCAATCCTCATCAGTCGTTTCAAATCAACCAATAGATCACGTGTTATCCAACTAAGGAACAAACTCCGTCACATTTCTATGAAAGATCATTTAACGACTCAATACCTTCTTCAAATTAAATCATTGGTTGATAATATTGCTGCTACTGGTGGACACATTGATCCTGAAGACATCATTCTACACACCCTCAACAAATTACCAACCTCCTACCAATCCTTCAAAACAAGTATCCACACGCAACCTAAACCAATCAAGCTCGATGATCTCTATTCCTTGCTCTGCAATGAATAAACCAATATTTATGATGAAATTGCCAATGAATCAAACCTTAATGTTGTTGCATTGTGCTCATCCCTATCTAGTAACAATGCTGCTACTCGCTGTCGAGGAAAGCCATCTCCATTCGTTTGAGGTACTGCCAGTGCACGCAACTTCTCCTCTGTCAGAGGCGAACACAGCCTCGACAACTCTCGGCTTGTGGAAAATAGGGACATGCTGCCATTACTTGCTGGCATCGCTCCAATTTCTCCATGTATCCATCGACAAAAACTGATGCCGCTCTCCTCACATCTACCAATACAATAACCAATGAACAGTTGCTTGATAATGGTACAACTTCCCACCTCACATTCAATATTTAGCAGCTTCAACTTGCCACACCATATTCCGGTTCCAATTCCATTACCATTAACAATGGTTCCCCATTACTCATTCAGGCAAAGATATCTTACCCCACACCCCGACATAAACTTCAACTCTTTCAACTCCTCCATTCACAGCACCTAACTCACAATCTTCTCTCCGTACATCAACTCACATCGAATAATAATTGTGATATTATTTTTAACAAATATGATTTTATCATCAAGGATCGAAAGATAAACCAGCTTCAAGGACCCAGCAAGGGAGGTCTCTATCCCTTCTCTACTTTCTTTGCGCCCAACACCTCGTCATCCTCTATTGCCAGCTGGCACTTCCAACTCAGTCATCCTCATCTCGCTACTATCAAAGCCATCTCCAAAACTGCTACTACTAATATTCCTACTTCTTTCTTTTTATGCAATGAATGTAGCTCTTCACAAAGTCATAGACAATATTTTCCTCTTTATAACTCCAAAACCAAATGTGTGGCCGAACTTGTCATGCTGACGTTTGGAGATATGCTCTTATTATGTCCATTCAAGGTTATAAATATTATTTTCTTCTTGTTGATGATTATTCTCGTTATATTTGAGTGTTTCCTATATTTGCAAAATTTAAAACCACAAATAAACTCATTTCATTTCATAAAATGATTCAAAATCAATTTAATAACAACATCAAAATCTTACGTACAGATGGAGGGGGAGAATTCATATCACACCATCTACACAACTATCCCCAAATCATGGCATTATTCATCAATTCAGTTGTCTACAAACCCCATCAAAATGGAGTCGTTGAGCATAAGCACCGACACCTTATTGAAACCACTCAAACTCTTCTATTAACATCTCACCTACCACTCAAATTTTGGACGACCGTGCTCATGACGAACATTTATCTCATTAATTGCATGCCTTCCAAAATTACCTCCCTAAAGTCCCCGCACGAACTTCTCTATAGCTCAACTCCCACCTACTCTCATCTAAGAATTTTCAGTTGCCTATGTTTTCCCTAACAAAAACCACTAGCCCCAAACAAACTTTCTCCCACAACTCCACCGTGTATCTTCATTGGATAGTCTCCTTCTCACAAAGGTGATATTTGCTACAACCCACAAACTCATCTTATCATTTTCTCTCGCCATGTTGTCTTTAATGAACAATTTTCTCCCTTTCAAACCATCAACTCTCGCTTTCCACCATCAGACATCTCTCCTTCCATAATTCCTCTTCTCACTTTAACATCCACACTTCCCTCAACAACTACACGACCCACATCAAGTGCATACATACTGATACTTGCTCTTCCTCCCTCTTCTTCCATACCCTCCGCAAACTGTCAACCCGAACCTACTCTACCACCTCCCACCAAACCAATCCCCCAACCACTTCTGTGCATTCCATGACAACCTGATCCAAAAATAGGTCACTCAAGCCCAAGCAAATACTCTACCTTACCACCTCTATCTCCAATAATGTTGATTCTACCTTTTATGCTAGAGCCTTCAAACATAGTTATTAGAGGCAAGATATGTCTTTAGAATTTCAAGCTTTACATGAACAAGACACTTGGATCTTTGTAGATCTCCCACCCCACCAAAACATCATCAGCTACAAATGGACCTATTGAACTAAATACAATTCAAATGGAACGATAACCAATTACAAAGCTCGTCTCGTTGCGAAAGTCTTCAAACAAAAGAAGGCCTAGACTACTTCGCTACATTCAGCCTCGTCGCCAAGCTGCCCACTATCTGTATGCTTCACACCATGGCTCTTCAAAACAATTGGCAAATACTCCAACTTGATGTCGCTAATTCCTTCCTCCATGGATTATTGGAAGAAACCATCTACATGTCCCAACCTCAAGGATTTCGTGATCAAAGAGTACCCCATAAAGTATGCTTACTAAAAAAGGCTCTCTACGGCCTCAAATAAGTGCCACGCCATTGGTATCATACCCTCATCACTCACCTCAAAGAACAATAGTTTCACATCAGCACCGTCGATCCATCCTTCATCATCTACAAGAACTCTTCAGTTACTCTCTACTTTCTTATCTATGTTGACGACGCCCTTATAATAGGTAATGATCAAAATGCCATCAATAAACTTATCCTTGATCTCTAAACTACATTCAAAATCAAAGTCTAGAGTTTGGTTAACATGTTTCTTGGCATCATTGTTCAAACCACTCCTTATGGTTATCATCTTTCTCAAACTCCCTACATTACCTCCCTCCTACAACAACTTGATATGCTAACTCGCAAACCGGTTAAAACCCCCTTGCTTCACAAACTACAACCCGACCCTAAATCTCTTTATACGCATCCCGATCCTACCCAATATCTTCAACTTGCCGATTCACTCCAATACCCAACATTTACTTGACCCGACATTGCATTCGCCGTCAACTAAATATGCCAACAAATGCACAATTCATTAGTTTATCATATTCAAATTCCTCAAGCGCCTCCTCTGCTACCTACAAAGGACCTTGCATTTTGGTTACCCACTTGTCAAGGGTGATCTTCACCTTTCTTGCTACTCAGATTACAATTAGTTTGGGGACTCCACCGATTGATAATTTACTACTGGTTTTTGCACTTTTCTCGATTATATTTCATAGCATGGGCAGTTCAACGTCAGAAGACCGTGGCACGTTCTTCCACTAAAGCTGAATATCGTGTCTTAGCTGTTGCTGCTACCGACATCATATGGCTTCGCCGACTACTTCAAATTTTCAAATCTCTCTCAACACTCCAACCACCATATATTGTGACAATACTTATGTCATCTACATAGCACTTAATCCAATATTCCATGCTCGCACCAAGCATGCGAAAATCGGCACGACTTCATATGTGATCGCATCTCTTCCTACAACATTCAGATTTCTCACATCAACTCTCATGATCTGATAGCCGATATTTTCACCATAAGTCACAGCGCCACTCAGTTCAACAGGCTCAAAGCAAACTCACAATCAATCCATTCGATTGCAAGTTTGAGGGCGGGTAACAATAATATCCTACATAATTACTATTGTATTTCTCCAACACTATTGTAACTACCTTCTGACAATAGGAACTTCTACTCCACTACTTGCAATATAATGATTCTCCACGTCTTTTAATTATATGCCTCACTCAGGTGTCAACTTAAAATTACACAGAATTCTCCCTGTATATGTACAAGCACTTACTGTTCAGTAGTGTAAGATCATTAGTAGTTTTTCTTCCTCGGTTTTCCTGTAGTGTAAGATCATTAGTTCAGTAGAATTTCTACTAGCTAATTGCATATTTCTTCCTCGGTTTTCCTGTAGTGTAAGATCATTAGTAGTTTTTCTTCAATGTATTTGATGTGCAAAACTTCTCAATTAAGACCCGCAATTCACTAAAAAACTTCCTATGATTAAGGGGGATCAACATGGGTCATTCGATCAGATGGTTACATGAGTTATTCATTAAAGTATTAAAAATCCCCTCATGGTAACTGTAAATAGACCATCTCTATTCACTTAAGAGGGGAGTAGTCAAATTTCAGTGATGTTCTGGATCGAAGAACAAATGATAACTTATAGCCTTTGTAACTGCCGATCACCGTTTGTCGACCACCACTAGTCAACCCTACTCATATTGATGAATTTTACTTGCTAACAACTTATCTCAAATACGATGTAATGAATAATGTTGAATTAAAGACGTGACAATAACTTTCAGCCTTTGTAGTCGTCAATCACCTGTCATCCTTAGCCACCATCAATCGATCCTACTTGCTGCTACTGGTGAACTCTTCTTGCTAACATTGTATTTCATATATGATGTAATGAATAACGTCTTTTGAAGATTCAGTGATAACTCTCAACCATAACTACTTACAATTGTTGTATTTACAATACGACAATTTTCTCCTGACTTATGAGGTTCCTCTATCATGTATACATGTAAGCATTGTATTTGACATACAATTATAACCCAACTCTTGATTGTAAGAAAATAGTATATCTTTGTATTTTTACATTTGTAGTGGATATTTCATCTAATTAAACAGTATGGTTTTTTTTCCTTTTTAGGTTTTTTTATATAAAATATGTTGATGTCTTCTCCTACAACTTTCAAATTTTATGCAAGTGTGCTAGATCTTCATGCAATGTTAAATCGTTAATTAATCACTATACAGTCACGAATCCTCTTAGAGACAACTGCTTGGATTCATATGTGGGTAACAAAGTCCCATCGATAGAATTTTACTTTTTGTTAATGACTAACGAGCGAAATGCACGAGCTTCCAACTCTCTCTAACACTCATCATTGTATGATTCAATCTCGAAGTCTGGAAAGCCAAGACTCTACTTTTTTTCTCAATGATGCACATCATCCTACTTGTGAACCTCCTTAGAACCACTTGAAGATCGTGTGCAAAGGATTAAAGAGTCTCAAAATGAGATCCTCTGAAGAATAGGGACCTTGGTTGTCTTTAAACTATATAAAATCTTTCTCGTATGCGTCACAAAACCATATCACCATAAATGTCATCCAGAAAAATCCCAATAGTCATATGTTCGAAAAAGAAGGGGATTTTGGTTGCTTTTACAACAGGTAATATTGAGTTCGTATCTGTAACAAAATTGTATCACAACAAAGGTCATCCAGAAGAATCTCTAGGTCATTTATATCATTATAGACCTCAAAAGTTTGGGTGTGAGATAGGTAAATGCATAAGATTTGGGCGTTATGTATGTAAATTCTCCTTTTTTATTTCATAGACCTCAAAAGTTTGGGTGTGAGATAAGTAAATGCATAAGAATTGGGCGTTATGTATGTAAATTCTCCTTTTTTATTTGTTTTATTTTAAGAAGCATGTTGAGGTGCTAGACAACTAAGTAACTCTTGTTGTTACTGGTTGCTCCAGTCCTTTAACCCTAATTTTCACTTTGTTTGGTAAGGGTAGTTGTATTAGAAGCGTATTCAATTTTTTTTGAAGTTGCTTTAAGAATTCATACATATAATAGAATCTTCAAAGTCATTTACTGTGAGTGATGAAGTGCTTTTTTATTTGGACGCTTAAATGTTGCTTCATTATTCAAATAATATCATGTTTTAAGAATTTTTAACTGAGATTTTCAGTATAATTATTAATTTTGAACTTTTGGAGGTATTAGTCGTCTTCTTTGGTTCTTTTCCAAGTTACATTTGTGTTGTTTCATGTATTATTAGTTATTACGTGCTAAATTTTGCCTCTCTCTTTTTTTGAGGTTTATGTTCTAACGTAGGTGCAGCAAAAAAAAGAAAGAAAAAAAGAAAGAACCATGGAAGGTAATAATGGGGCATTAATTGAGCAAAAATTGTTAATTTTAATGTTTTTCAAATTTTGTGTTGGTTACATTGTGCTCACTTAGAGAGTCCCTTATTTCACTTCACCAGAAAAAAGAAAAAAGAAAAAAGAAGGCAAATACAAGAGAGTCGTTAAGCATTTTTTTTTAATTCTGAAGCTAATTTTTATCAAGCATAAATTAAGCAAGAGGTCAAATTTTGGATGTTCTAGACTTCTTTCTATTCCTATGGGGATTTAAGATGAACAAAGTTTGTCACACCCTGTAATGATCTCTCATTGTCGAGCAGAAAATGTGATAACGAAATGTATAACCCACGTGATTGTATCTATCACCAACGCATATTCTATAACTTTAAACATTAGAATAGAGTTGATGATCACTTAATCACTAGAATGACCTTATCATAATATCACATACATAAATTCTCACTTCTTGTATAGTCATGGCACACCACAGAAGGACCTTTAGAAGCTCAAAGACTAATGGTCAACTTTAGAGACAATCAGGCCAGAGCTTAGGGTAGGTGTCATTCCCTGAACTGTCTGCTTAAAACTAACCACCCAACTTAGCTTCAGTTTAGATCCCCATATCATCTATCTTGATCAAGTCACCCCTGTGTAGCTCTTAGGTTGAGAATAAGTTCCTGCACCTTTTTCTCATTGTGTCAAAGCACAATACAAATCCACATCACACTGAAAACTCAAACTCCTCAGCAAAAAATTAAGTCCAAATCATCCAAGTCTTCTTCTCTGACTAGTTATAAGGATGAATGATAAGCTCCAACACTATCCTGTCTGATCTAGTCATTATGTCTACCTTTTAGGTTGGATGTTAATCCCCACGTCTTCCTTCCTAGTATAGACACTTCCTCTCAGCTTTGTGGATTAGTTATTAGGATAAATGATATGCTCCACGCTATCATTCCTGATTTGGTTGACCTGTTCATTCATTTGGGTAGATGTAAATCCACATTGGTCTTCCACCCTATTCTGTTCATACAAACTTGAAAGCCCCAACATAGCCCAAACACTATAAATTCACAAAATTCCAACTTCAAATCTTTGACATTTTCCAAAACATATGTCCTTCAAACCTTGTTTTTACTTTGATCAATGCCAATATGTGTGGAGTACTTTGAACAATTCACCACACATATTGGAGGCTCCATTTGTTGACACATTTTTGGTCACATAGGACTTGCACGGACATCACCCCTTGGTATGACACAACAAAATTGGTCAAAAACTAAACTTGCTTTTTTTGACCCGACGTGGCACGCTAGGTCTGGATGTGACCATGCCTGAAATTTCCTCAACGTAGTCATGCCATGTCTAAGCGCGACCACACCCAGGCAAACTGTCTTGACGCACCAATAATTTGTTACCTTTGTCCATGGATCAGAACATGAAACATTGCAGTGTTTCACCGACGACGATCCTTGACTCATTAACCAATCCAATGCATTTTTGTCATCGATGCGCCACTTAATGGGACGACAATAGAGAGCCCTGCCACTACCTTTCCAACCTATAAATAGGTGGTCTTTTGCACTCTCTGGGACACACCAACTCACCCCTACAATCCCAATTCTTTGACACGACAACTCAAACAGAGGAAGAAAAGAGAAAACAGTTTAGTGAAGTCTCCTCCTCCAGTTAGCCTCCTTCTGGTGAGCTTTTTGCTTACTTTAGGGTCTGTTTGTGGCAGTTGCAACTTAGCTACCTCAAAAAGCTGTTGCGGGGAAACTGGCTGGTTGTTTATTTCAGCTATTTGAAAACTGTTGTGTGACAGTTGTTTCCAGACGAATGATCATTCTGCCCCTATTTAGTAATTTTGTTTGTAGCATAACTGTGATAGTCATATATTTGATACTTCTGAAGCAGAAATTTACTTCATAACAATACAAAAATTCAGATATATATGAAATATAGTGCATTTGAAGCTACACTCTTTTTGGCACTTCTTTCCAAAAAAAAATTATTAAGGCGCTCCTTCCTATAATTTGTCTTATTTAAAATAATCATAATAACCTATGAAAAATTCATATCTATGCCATATATTGACTAAAAAATTTGCTATTGCCAATATGAATTTAAGTGTGTTAGTTGACAATATGATTATATACAGCTTAATAACATAATTAGTAAAATAAAAAAATAACCTAAATAAAACCAATTTAAATTTATCTTCCCATCTGCTCTGCTTGAGGCCGAAACCCTAGCCATACATTCATTACTAGAGCTAGTTGTGAAGGCAATGATGAGATCGCGACGTACAAAGACCTCCCATCCTCCTCCTCTAGCTTCGCTCCTGCGAGAAACCATTGAGGAAGGTAGCCCTCGTATTTCGTTGTCCTCCTTCCACCCCCTTTTGCGTGCTTTTGCTCGTCTAAATCCCGTAAACCCGTCTTCCAATTGGATTTAATAAATCCAGGAGTAAAAGACAAATGAGTTAGGGCGGACGAATGACATTAAAATTAAAAACACGAAGTAGAAAAGCGACCCGTAGGGTCGAACCCTTGGCTCACATTTTATCCAAACAGCATCGCGCCGCGTCCCTCCCACCACCGCAAATGGGTAAAATGAGCGGCACGGCGCCGCGCCGCTGCCCTAAATGGGGCCTTAATATAAGCATTTTAATTCTTAAATTTTAAGTTAATTTTTAAACTAGGTTAATCAACTCAATAGTCTTGGATTAGGTTTGGGTTTGGGTTCGGCTCAGAACGACCCAAACCCAACTAAACCCTAACTCACCCCAAACCTAACCCAGGTCTGACCCAACCAGACTTGACCGGCACCCAACCAAACATTAAATCACTTAGTCAAAACTCTAAACCAAACCCAGGTCTGACCCAAACAAGACCTGACCAACCCCTAACCTAAACCACACCTGACCAAAACCCTAACTCACTTAGTTAAAACCCTAAACCTAACCCTGGTATGACCCAAACTAGACTTGTCCATAACTCTAACCTAACCCAGGTCTTACCCAAAATGAGTTGACCTAAATCCTAACCTAACCCAGGTTTAACCTAACTAAGACTTGATCCAAACCCTAAAATAAAACCTAGCTCAAACCTAAAACCCAAACCAAAAGTCAAACTCAACCTTAGACCTAACCCAACTTAGGCTTAACCCAAACCCAATCTTAGGTTAGACTTAACCCAATTTAGGTCTAACTCAAACCCAAGCTAACTCGCATCAAACCAAGCTTAACTTGATTTTGTCCCAAATCAAACCTGAGCTAAACAAGGTCAACTCAGCCTAACCCGAACCAACCTAAATCAAACCGAAGCCAACCTAGGTCAGCCCCACTTAATCTGGGTCACCTAAATCAGACCTAAGCCAACCCGGGTCAACCCAACTTAACTAAGGTCAACCCAACTTAACTAAGATCAACCTAAATCAAACTTAAGCTAACCCAAAGCAAAGATAAATAGAACCTAAGCCAACCCGGGTCAACCTAGCTAACCTGGGTCAAACTCATAAGTCAAACCCAAATCAAATCTAAGCCAATTCGGGTAAACCCAAATTAACCAGTGTTAAACTCAAATTAAACCAAAGCGAACACGAGTCAACCCAGCTAACCCGAGTCAAACCCAAATCTTACCTAAGCCAACCTCATTCAACCCAGCTTAACTCAAGTCAACCTAAATCAAACCTAAGCTATCCTGGGTCAACCCAACTTAACTTAGGTCAACCCAAATCAAACATAAGCTAACCTGAGTCAAACCCAAATCAAACTTAAGCTAACCCGGGTCAATCCACTTGAGTTAACATAAATTAAGCCTAAGCTAACCTGAGTCAAACCCAATTCAAACCTAGGCCAACCCGGGACAAACCAGCTAAACTGATTCAAACCCAAATCAAACATAAGCCAACCCAGACCAACCTAGCTTAACCTAGGCCAACCTAAATCAAACCCAACTTAACCTGAGACCTGGGCCAACCTAAATCAAACTCAACTTAACTCGAGCTAACCTAGGTCCGACAGGCCTAGATTAGTTGACTTATATCATACCTTAACTCAATCTTGATCTAGCCAAAGCTGTAAACTCAACTTAATTCAGCTCAGCTCTAGCTCAAGTCTAATCCAAGGATAAGTGCATGTACTATTATTGTTATTGATTTTTTTTTTTCATATGATTCATGTGTTATTTCATGTAAAAAACAAAAACAACAAAGCAAATTATATTTTTATTTTACAATTAAATATTATTTAAAACATTAAAAAAAATTAGGCCTGATCTGAGCTGATAGAAAATAGGTTTTAAGAAAACGGTAATATTTCACTATTCGGCCCATGTAAACAGTAACTAATATTAATGATAGTGAGGTGTCGGAGTCTTATTATATACGTTTGTATCTCCTAGGTCTTAGGAGTAATCTAAGCCTATATGAATTCAATTATTGTTAAAAATTAATAATAATGCATCTCTTCAATAATTTAATTTTCTTAGGGCATTTACGTACATACCACCCAATTGTTATGTATTTACAATCTAACATATAAATTTTATTTAACCCAAATTTTGTAAAAAATTTTTCATTTATATAACCCAAATTTTGTAAAAAATTATTATGTGCATGTAGATTCAGTGCACAACAGTGTTATATGCAATTGTATAATAGTGCACGATACTATTATACATAAATTCTATATATATTAAGATTCCTTACATAATATTATCTCTATAACTTGATATCACATCAAAAATATTTCCAAAATCCAGGTTAGTCCACCTATATATTTTTTCATGGAGTCTAAGGTTTCATTTCTCATCTATAAATCATTTCCCACCTGACCCTATCATTAGTTTAGGGTTTCAAAGAATTAATCTCAGTCAAATCCAATATCCCTGATTTATCTTTTGACTTGACTTAATTAGTTTAAATTCATCAAATCTTTTCAAATCTCTCTTTTATATTGTGTCATTCCTCTGACACATCATCATTGAGCTGTAAGTCTCATTCTCCTTTTGAACGTAATTTTTGCAGTTTTGACTCTCCATTCTAATTATCAAAGTTTGATATCTGAAAGTTTGACTTATCACAGTAATTGAGAGTTTTCATTAGGATTCACACCCTTTAGGATGTAATTAACTACGAGGGCTTACCCTTAAAGGGAACGAGACCCCATAATTAAAGTAGATCTTATCTTACACCTATAAGGTAACTGAATAATCCTAGTTTGGCGAATACATAAATCCTAAGGACTCTCCTCATCTGAGTGATTGAATACATTTTAAGATAATGTTTTAATCTTTTGAGCATACTCGATCATTTGGATAGAAGCCTTTCGAGAGTTATGGTGACAACCAAACAAAAAAATAAATTCCCTTAGGGTTGAGTATCACAACGTAAATTTGAAAGATTACAATAGAAGAGTTATGACCCCCAAGCAAATGATAGTGCAAATTTAACAAAGCTACTTGAATTTCCTAATAAATAAGTCATTTTATAAGAAAACAATCAATCTAGTCGCACAAAAGAGGAGATTCCTTTCACTCGTAACACTTGAGAAAATCTCCTTATAAGACCAAGTCAATTGTAATAGAGATGAGTTGACAATGTATGAGACTGATCCTTGAAGATGAGCCAAAATGACCATAGGATAAAATCCTGTAGGAGAGCTAAAAGCCCTAAAGCAGATTAATAGTCAACACATAGATACCTTGCTTGTTTTACTTAAAGTATTTTTGTAACTTGTATTTAAAAAAAAACCATCTACTTGTCTTATAGAGACAAATAATTTTAGTTTTATATTCATCAATCTATTATTTTTTTTGCACATAAGTGAATGAAGGAGCTAATATATATTATTGAATTTTTTTTTTTTTGACGTTTAAGGCGCTCAAATTGTCCAAAGAGTTAGTTAAACCTGGCTAGTTTGACCAGCTCAAGTAGGTCTGATCAGCTTTAGTCAACCCACCATTCTCTATTTGGCCCGGCTTAACTTCAATCAGCTTGTCATGGCTCTGGTAGACCCCTTCAAGCTATAGTCAGACCAACCAACTCATGCTCCAGTCAGCCCAACAAGCTCCAATCGTCAGGCTAGTTCCATTCGGCTAGACCAGTTTCAGTTGCCCGAACAACTCCAATCATCCTGACAGATCTAGTAGGCTCGGCCTACTCCAGCCGCGATGTCAACTCCAATCACCTGACCAGCTCCAGTCGCCCCAGCTAGGCGAACTACATTCGACCCGACCAGCTCCTACCTGTTACAGTCGATTATAAATAGAGGAACAATATTTATGATAGGAGATGAACATTTAATATATAAATTCTATTAATAATTGTTCATCTTTCTCTCATCACTTAAATTCTATTCCTCGGGTATGATTAAGGAAAGAATCTCAAATTCAACATCTTAAATTTATTAAACATCTGACCACAAATTTTACTAACCTATAAAATTCAGCTAAAAAAACATTAAGGGCAACATTAAGTTTCAGTATATGATTTGGCTTCAAATTCATTTCAGATTTTTTTTTTGCTCATTAAAGAAATCATTATTTATTTTCCAAATCAAATAAAAATTTTCCCGTTAAAAGACAATATCCTCGCCGTCAAAGCGTAGTACCGACTGCTGGAAGAATGGCTACTGTCATCCCTATCTCCCCATCCTCCGTAGCGTATAGATGTCGCCCCTCCTCTCCGGCCGCTCCTTTGCTTCTCTCTCCCCGCTTCGCCAACACGTCCTTCACCGTACCCCTCTCCTTGTTCCCTTCTCTCTCCACCCGAAACCGCAGGGCGTGCCCTGTATTTGCCGCTGCTAAGAAGAAGTACATCGAAGACGACTATCTCGTGGTACCTCATCACCAATCTTTTCTCGTTTCTGCTAATGACTTGCTCCTCCACCTCTTTCGCTTCCTGAATCGTCCGGATTTTCTGCATTTTGTGCGGCGTATCAGAAAAAGGTTTCGGCTAAGGAACTAGAAGAGTTAGTGAAAGGCGAGAGGAGCGTTCCAATTGTTCTTGATTTCTATGCGACATGGTGTGGACCTTGTATTTTGATGGCACAGGACCTTGAAATGGTATGTCTCACCTTCTCATCGATTCGTCTTGCTCACTGTGAAATTTTACGTCTTCTGAAAATTTTATGTCCTATCTTTGGAGAGCATTTGGTTAGAGTTGAGGTTTAAATCACTTTGCATGCCAACTGTTTGATAAATTTTCTGGCTGCTGATGCATAATTTTCTAAGGGATAACAAAGATATAGAAAGCATACTTTATCTAACCAACTTGTGGCTGTAATTTTAGGAAATGATCGCCCTATTCTTCAAATTTTATTTAAATTACTTTGTGGTTATGCACTTGTAAAGTGGTGAAAAAGCAGAACTTGCATGAAATTATATATAGAATAATAGATTAGTTATGGTAGAAATTGGGATTGATGTGCATGCTAACTGTGAGGGTTTTATATTGGAAAGAAAAAACTATCTGGAGCTTTACATATTTCAAAGGTGTTTTGCAATGCATTCTTGCACTTGGAAAATTACATTCCAGACCCCACATTGTAAGGTATATGCACTGGATTGGCCATTTGGAAGATTAGATCCACAACTGTGCACCTTTGGTTCTTTATTATTATTATGATTATTTTTTATTTTAAGAGGCACGTTTAGGTGCTGACAACCATGTAACTCTGGCTGTTACTGGTTGGTCCAGTCTTCTTACTCTGATTTTCACTTTGTTTGGTTAGGGTACTAGTATTAGAAGCTAATTCAATTTTTTAAAAGTTTTTCTAGGAATTTATACATCTATAGAATCTTAGAAGTCATTTACTTTAAATGATAAAACGGTTTGCTATTTGGAAACTCAAATGCTGCTTCCTTATTCAAATAGTATCAAGTTTAAAGAATTTTTAACTGAGAATTTGAGTATAATTATTAAATTTGAAGTTTGGAGCTACTGGTTGTCTTTTTTGGTTCTTTTTCGAGTTACATTTGCGCTATTTTATGTATTAATAGTTATTTCATGTTAAACCTTGCCTCTTTTTTCTTTTGGAGGTTTATGTTTTAATGTACGAGCATGAAAAAAAAGGAAGAAGCAATCAAGGTAATAATGGGGCATTAATTGAGCAAAAGAGGTCAATTTTGATGTTTTTCAAATTTTGTTTTGCTTCAATTGTGCTCATTTAGAGAGTACATTATTTTACTTCAGGAGCTAAAAGAAAAAAAGAAGGCGAATGCGAGAGAGTATTTAGCATTTTTTCTTAATCTTGAATCTAATTTTTCTCAAGCATAAATTAAGCAAGGGGTTAAATTTTGGAATTTCTAGATTTTTATCTATTTCTATGAGGCTTTAAGACAAACAAAACTTGTCACACCCTGCGATGATCTCTCAATGTCGAGCATATGATGTAACAAAGATATGTACAACCCGAGTGATTGTATCTACCAACAATGTTTATTCTATAATTCTACTGATTAGAATAGAACTCATGATCAACTTAATCACTAGATTGACCCAATCATAATATCTCTCTCTCACACACAGTTATATATATATATATATATATATATATATATATATATTCTTACTCAGATCCAATAATTTAAGACAAGTCAATTAATAAGATTTATTTTATAATATTTCATTCATACTTTGATATATATATTCCCACTACAGACTTTGAAAGGGCTAGTCAAGTAGTGCGGGGAAGAAAATAAATGTTTAATAAACGACATTCGTCATTAAGGGGTGTGATTGAGAGGGCTTTTGGAGTTTGAAAGAAAAAAATGAATTATTTTACAATAGATGACAACATATTCTTTTGAAAAACGGGTTAAAATTGTTGCTTCAACAATCACACTTTATAATTACATATGTCATCATCCTTCGCATTTTGATGTTGACTTCGCAAGTGTAGATAATAACAAATCAGTGTCTTCTGAAGCATATGAATATCGCTTGGGCGAATCGATGATGGATACTCATGATATATTATCAGCCCCTGCTTAGGTGATGGAGAAGATGTTGATGAAATGACTGAGTTACGAGTGCATATCACTAATGCTTTAGTCAATGCTTGATTTAATATTTATATGGTTGATTATATGAGCAAGTGTTATGTAAAGCAAGTGATGAATGATTGAAGTGTAATTATGTTAATTTTTTTTGGTAGAACTGCTCATGTTATGGAATATAGATGCTTCAAGAATTGCTAAAAAAATTATAATTGATTGTAGATTTATTGCATTTCAGCTGGATGAATCAAATCTATATGTTATCTTGCAGTAATTGAATTGGATCTTCTAAATTTGTTCTTCTATTTGTATGAATTTGGCATTGAAAGTGAGAAGATAATATTGATAACTTGAATGCATTGTTCTATTGAGTTTCTATTCCATATGCCCTAACAAAGGATAACATAGCAGTTGCCTCAGAAGACTGCACATGCAAACATATGGTTTACAAATTGCAAGAATAGAATGGATCACTGTTCATTTTGAAGACGAAGATACTACATCAATACCACCCACTACATTTTGAAGACGAAGATACTACATCAATACCACCCCAATATAACTCAAATAATATCTTGACACAAAACCCTCAGTATCACCTCAATACCACATCAATACTACCCCAATTATATATTCTCTCAAAACTCACATTATCACCCCAATATCACCCTAATATCACATCAATACCATCTCAATATCTCCCCAATACCACATCAATATCACTCGAATAATATGTTCTCCTCCCAAAACCCAAAATACTACCTCAATTTCACCTCAATACCACCTCAATACCACCTCAATAATATTTTAGCACAAAAATCTCAATATCACCTGAATACCATATCAATATCACCCCATTGTCACCTCAATATCACCCCAGTTATATATTCTCCTAAAACGCATAATACAACTTCAATACCACATCAATATCACCCTTACACATCCCAATAATATCTTGGCACAAAACCCTCAATACCACCTCAATACCCCCTCAATACGACATCAATACGCCCTCAATACGACATCAATACCACCCCAATATCATCCCAATACCACCCCAATATCATCCCAATACCATGCCAATATTGTCACATTTTGTAAATATATAGTAACTATGTGGTGTGTATGTGAATGCTCCTTTAGGTTCTCATGACGCCTTTTACTGAATTTTGTTTGGCCTGACAACACTTTTTTTAATTTAAAGGCGAAGCTAACCCTCATTGGAGGATTCTATTTTTGACTTCATTGGCAAATTTTGGAGGGATTAAAACATGTATTTTACTTTTTTACAATTAATGTGGTTGTATTTTTTTATATAATATGAAAGATTTGGATGGTATCAATGTAAAAAAAAATTAGAGTTTTTGTCAGATATATAAATGCAAAGGACTTCGGTAATATGTATGTAAATACCATTATTTATACAAATTTTACATCTCATTTTCTTTTTACCTATTCATTTTTTTCTCTATCATTATTTATGTGCTAATCATTAATATACATGATTATATTATTGAAAATGAGCGCAAGCTATTCCATAAGCCCTAAGTGGACTAAACATTGACCAGCATATTGTGATTGCTTATATGCGTTGTTTTCATGACTTAGAATTGTGACAATGCTAGCCGAAAATTTTGCAGATGTTCAAAAAATTTAATGAATAGAAAATGCAAATTTTTTCTATGGGTGGATGAACCGAGCGATGCAATAATGTTGTGAGGTGATGAAAAGATAAATGCATTTGATGATGCGGTGAAGAATGATATTAAAGACTTCAAATTTTTTTTGAAGACATTGCTCTTGTTTAATTTTGTAATCGTAGCACTTCTGTTCTTGTTGTTAACATTGTATTTGCTTAGATGGTGTTGATGTCTATTGGAGGACAAGCTGTACTGCTTTAGAATTTTTTGGTAAGCAAACTCGTATGTTTGGCTGAGACGCCGCTTATGCTAACTTATATTTGTATGATTATTTTGAGGGAAGAAAATTTGATTAATTTTCACCTTAAGTTCCTTTATTGTGTTGTGAGTGAAAATAACTTGATAAATTATCATTGGATTTATTCCACAAGCAACACTTTCAAAACTGTCTTTTTTCAAACAGACCAACTGTTTATGAAACACAAACTTTTGAACAGATTTTTAACAATAGCTTTTGAACTGAGATTGTGCTGCCATAATTGAAACAAATGCACCCTAAAATTAAATTTGCCTTTGGAAGCGTGCAAATATTCTTAAATTTTGTAAAATTTGTTTTTTCAAGAATCAAATTTAAATTATTAAATAACGCACCCTCGAGTGGGTGGCCTCGTATATTGGGTAAATTTGTAAGTCTCATTTTAAGTCATCCTCCTCCTCATAGGGATTATAGTTGACAAATATTGAGCTTTGTTAAGTCAATCTAATTTTCTCTCTCATAAGAATTGGAGCTGACATGATTGATGTCTTAATGAGATTCAAATGCATTTTCAAACTAAATAGTGAATATGGACATTTCAAGTGTTTCAATTGTTACCTCAATGATGACATTGTTGAAAATAGATGTCAACCAGAGGGGTCACTTCTAAAATTGAAGTCTTTAAGTTTAAAATCTAAATTCACAATAATTTATCTTTATTGATGATCATGTTGAAATTGAAACTTAATCGAAAATATTTATTTTCAAAATTTAAGTCCTCAATTATAAACTCTGACTAAATAAAAAATGTGAATATTTCAAGTGTTTCAAATGTTACATCAGTAATGGTCGCGTTGAAAATAGATCTTAAGTGGAGGGTGCACTCCTAAATTTGTTGTCTTTGAATTCTAAGTCTAAATAGACTATAGTATCTTTGTTAATAATTGTGTTGAAAGTGACTCTCAATCGAAGACAATATTTTGCAAAATGTGAGTCCTCAATTATAATTATAAAAAATTTAAGCAAAATTCTCGATGATGGTTGTATTGACCGCAATTCTGAACAAGTGGGGTTTATATTCAAAATTAAGCTTATAAGATAGCTATATTCAATTAATACAAGTGTCATGAACCCGATATTCTAAAAATAAGATGTATAATTGATAAGGTTTAAGTCGATTAACCAATTCTCGATGATGGTCCTGTTGAAAGTAAATCTCGACTAAATGAGCCTATTTTTATAAATCAAAATTTTAATATAAAATATAAAAGAAAACATTCAAATGAAATATGTTGTTGAAGCTTAAAACAAATTTCTTTTGTCATCTGCATTGTTTGGCTTAGCTCACAAGCAATTAATGTTATAGTAAGTATACTATTATATTCATATTCAAAATATTCTGATGTTGGTATAGACTTGAACTGATTTATCCATCTGTATGATTTGGCTTTTTAGCTCCATAAAAGAAGTGGTTACGACCAAAGTTTCAATTAGCTTTGATATATGTTGTTTGAAATCATGTTAAAATTGTTTTGTTGTCCAATATAGTTTTAAATTTGATGTATTTTATTAGTATTTCATGCAAACATATGACCTCAGAGGAAAGCATGGAGATCATACTTAAAAATATTAGAAAATGAAGAGTTTATCATAGGACAAAATTAAACCAAAAGATTACTCTTATACGGGTAGGGAATACACATTGTGTTCATATTACAAGTTACTTATGAGGTTAATCATAATTTTTTTCTCAATAATTGATATGTTGAAATTCGTTATGAACGGCAAAGATGAGAGAGCCACATATTATTAGAATCAATCTAAGCATTTGAATTCTCTTTTAGCCTTTATTCATTTTAGTAGAATCAATTTAAACTTCTGAATTCTATTTTAATCTTCATTTGATGGAAGACATTATAGTGATAAGATCAAGATATTATAAATGTTATATCTTTGACTAAAATATCTAAAATGAGACTGTAAGATTTGATTGATAAAAAATGAATGTTTTTTTTTTTTCAATACAGTATTTTAATTCTGTGATCAATAAAAAAATTATTTTTTATGAATGACAAAGGGGTTGATCATGGAAGACATAACAAATTTATATCATTTTCGGGTTAAAATTTTTTATAAAGTCACTGATATACAACTTCAAGAGGTGAGTAATCCTTTCATATAGCTGAATACAATGTCACTGTTTTGAATTCAATTAATTCATCTAGTTCATTTGATAAATAAAAGTAATCAAAATCACATCTTCTTAATTGATTATACTTAAATAGATTTAGTATTTCTTCATAATCAATTTAAATTTTGTATTATAGATATGCAATGTGATATATAATTTTTCTTATTGAAAGACTAGCAAAGCAATCGTTATAGAGTTAAAGACAACAAATTTATATCATTTTTGAGTTGAAATAATTTATAAATATTTTATTCAGTCATTGATATGCAACCTCATCTGTTGAGTAATTCTTCCATGTAGCCAAATAAAATATCACTTTTGACAATTGCATGTTTGAATTCAACTAATTCATTTAGTTCATTTGATAAATAAAAGTTTATCAAAATGACACTTTTGTATCTAATTGATTTTACTTCAATAGATTTAGTATTTCTTCTCAATTAGTTTAAATTATAAATATGCGATGTGATATATAATTTTCCTATTGAAAGACTAGAAAAGCACAATTTAATATCAATCATTTTTTCAAACTATTGAAACTAACATTAATTTTACTCATAGTTATATGAAGTATTGAAAGAGTTTTTTCTTAAGAATATCATAAAAAAATAATTATGAAATAAAGTTGAAGATTAGTAGATGAATTATATTTTAGCCACATATATTAAGAAAGAAATTTTAAATGACATTGATAATGATGTAATCATTCAATGCTATCAAAATATAAAGATGAGACGGTATAAATTATAAGTTTCTTTATCATTATGTATATTATTTTCTATATTAACAAATTCTATTTTTTTTTAAATTGCTAATTCTATTCCCAAGCACAGATGAAAAAGATTGAGTAATTTTTTTAAAAACTTAGTTCTCTTTCGATTTGAAAAGTTTGTCTCTACCACTTCGTGCTTCACTTTTTTTTTGCATGCTATAAAACTTTTAGGTGATCAAATGTGTTTGGGAAATTAATTTGAATTAATAGTCAAGTGCATCTTGTCTCCTTAACATTTTTTTACTTAGTTTATATAGTCCTTCATTTCCTGTCTTTGATTGGCAAGCTCTTGAATGTCCTGATGGATTGTAGCTTTGGTCACCTCTCCCTACAATCATAATATATTGACTCTCAAACACTTGAGGCCGATCGAGATTGCTTAGCTTGTGTAACCTCTACACAACCATTATATGAATTTGAAAATGAAAATGTTGTAATCATACTTCCATACTTTCAAGGACTACCCACAATCATACCTATTGATCCAAGTTCGACACCCGAACATGTTGTTGTTGATCCTTAACCATCGACAACAGTCACCGCCATTTAGTTGTGTTTATCTTACTTAAGTTTCTTTGAGAAGGCTTGCCTACCTCATATGCAACATCGTTAAAGTGGTCGATCAAGCTAAAACTTCTACTTTTTGATGGGGTTGTGATTGATTTTTGTTGCCTTAGATGTAGATGTTGGAGTTAGTGTGATACGATTTCTCACATAAGTTAGGACATAAAATAATAGATTTATTTGCCAAAAAACAAATCAAAGCAACACAATTTTGAATACAAAAAGATAAGCACCTACAATTCAAGAGGTGGGCAATTTCTCCCAAATCGTAAATTTGAGAGGCATTTAGTCTCTCCCAAACCCTAATCCTAAGACACACAACCACAATCTCATGCATACTCATAACTCCAAATATATTAGCACTGATTATATTAAACGATAGTGAATAACAAATGACTAATTTTTTTCTTAAGCACACGAAATATTGAACTTCCCTTAAGGACTGATGTAACGATACTCTCCTCCCAAAAATACACATTTTCCTCAATGTAGGAAAATTACTACTTGATTAATTCATGTAGATCCCACGGTCTGTCATCATCTGACAATTTTTTTTTATTTAATCAGAAATTCATAGTGATCCTCATGAGTTTGAAATATCATCAAGTGCATATTCTTTGGTTGAATCCAAATCTAATGATTTCCCGACTTTCCGTTAATCTTAGAGAATGTCACAACCCTAAATAGCTCATTTAGTAGCTCATCAATATTTGAAGCCTCTGTCAACTTCATATCATTTGTCTCTTCCATGTCATACCACTAGATCGAGAATCTCAACCCTGTGTCCTGAATCGCTCTTATCATAGTCTTTAGCGTCACCCACGTCTTGCACAATTTAGGATAACCGCAAAGCACTATCATCTTGTCTCCCTTTTGAATACTCTGTAGTGTCCAAATTAGTTTCTTACAAACTCCACTGCTTTTTTTCACCTATCTCGTTCCCGTCATTTATTCTGAATTGTCTTCCACCTGAAAGACTTTCACAAAAAAAAAAAAAAAAACATTGGCGTAGCTGGATGCAAACCTCAGTTGTGGTCCCAACCATCATAGTTTTTTGTCCTAGATCAAAATTATTTGAAGCAATCTTATTCAACTCAAATTGAATGTGGTTCTGATCTGTCTGGTGTCGCACGTCCCCTGCCCGAGTCCGTTTCCGATTCCTTCGTTCAATCCTGTTTGCTTACATTTGTTCCAACGTCTGACTATTGCGCTATTTCTTCTAATTGTTGCTGCTTGAGTTTGCTCTTGATTTCTTCACCCGATACCACAACTCTCGATCCGTCCAAAACAGCGACACTATCCTAATGTCATATGGATCTTTTTAGTTGCATCTGCTTGCATCCATTCCAAATGCTGTCACTTGATCTCTTGATCAACGGATGCGATTTTGCGTGAAACTCCATGAACCATATTCTTCATCATCATTTCTTCCAAGTCTGTGAATCTCTCTTCTATGGATGAGAACCGCCCCTTCATGACTGAGAAACTCTTGTCTATTTCAAATTTGATATGACCCATCACTTTTTCTAATTTTTTCTCCAATTCAATTTTTATTTTTTTTGGCCTTCATTCCTCCCAGAAGGGTTTTCAATCACAAAGGAGGAACACTTGTATGTTGAAATGCCGACGCTTGACTTCCCTGCAAGGTTGAATTGAGTGGTTGTATCGCTCTACAGACCGCAATCCTCCACTAGGCCGAATTGTGATTTTTTCGAGTTATGTCGCGACGAAGACACCTGCAGTATGCTTCCTAGCTAGCTCCAATTGCGACTATATCATGAGATTCGTCTATACCCCATGATTCCATATTTGTTTCCGCGTTGTGACTATAGCACGAAGTTCGACCACGAAGGAGATCACAATCCCATTATTGCCCCGCTAGCTCCAACCACGATTGTATCGTGGTATCAGGTCATGTAGGGCGAGCCGTGATTTGTATCACAACTATCTTGACCAACAAAGGAGATGAGATCTCCTGTGGCTTCCAAGCGAAGGCGACTCAATCCTGTTGGCTTCACATAGTATTTGTGATCTTGTCTTTGGCTTTGGAAATCTTGTGGAAGAATAGATGCTCTGATACTATTTTGATACGAATCAGAACAATTTTTAACAAAAATTAGGACAGAAAATAATAGATTTTATTCCTTCAAAAACAAAATGAAGCAATACAACTCCACAAACAAATTCGAGAGGTAGGCGATCTCTCCCAAATCTTACAATTAAAGAGGTAGGAAATCTCTCACAAACCCTAACTTTATGACTCACAACCACAAAATCATGCATAATCCTAAGCTTAATATATTAGCTCTATTTATAGTAAAAAATAATAAATAACAAATTACTAGATCTCCCTCAGGGACTGGCGTAACATAGTGTTGTTTCTATTTTATCATGACATTCATTTCCTTTGTTTTGTCAGGCATTAACGCAAAAGGAAGTGCCTCTACTCTACCACAGCTATTCTCCGCTACCTTCACAACACCCGTTGGCACTGCATCCTCAAACATTTATGGATGTTAAGCAATGTGGTTGGTGATTTTGACACTCTATTCCACTATTATAGTGTCATCCGTGGAGGTAGAAAGGTCAACTTCCTTGACCAACTTCTTTTGTGTTAAGGCGCTCTGTCTACCAATCATGATTTTCTTTCATCATTATTAGTTGTAATTGTAGCCTTTAAAGTCTTCATTTTTACTCACTCCACCAGTAGGTTTGCCTCTACTACGAAGGTCGCCATCATCAGTACCACAACAAAAGTGGTGTGATCTCATCCTCTATGATCTCATTAAGGCATCTCTAAGTGCTCAACGTGCTCATAATTTTTTTATTATTGATTGGAAGTTATATTAGGAAATAATTTATTTCTATTAGAAGTTATGATGATTATATTTATTTCCTAATATATCTTTATTTCCTTTCCTACTTTAGATTTATTTTCTTTCCTATTTCAGGTTTTCCTATTTTATTTTGTTTTTCTTATCATTAAATAATTAATATGAATTGATTAGTTGATATATATTTCCTTTCATAATATTTTCTTTTTACTGATTTTCCTATTCTAGGATTTATGTAAGGGTTATTTATACCCTATTTCATATCAATAAAATAATTCCGCTTTATTCTGAATTTCAACATGGTAACTGAGCTTTGAAACAAACCCTAACGTGTCCTACCACCAGAAACTTCATCTTTTCTGCAACCAAAAATCTATGTCAGCTAGCAATCTTTGTCAGCCTGCAATCTTTCTCGTGTTGCAGACCCTTCTTCTGCCTCCTTTTTTCAGTTTTTCCGCCGGATATTTCATATTTCATGCAACTAGAACTCTCTCCTTGCAGGTCCCTAGCCGCCGAAACTCCTCCTGTAGGAATAGCTGCTAGAACTCTCCCTCCTTTATTTATCTTGAGCTAATACTACAAAACCAGTTGAGGAGAATTTTTATTCCAAGTCCAATCGAAACCACTTCCGAACCAGAGAAACTATTTTAATCCCTATTACGGTAACCTACGAATCATCCAGAATTTATTGCCGTTAATTTATGCATTTGATTGCCGAAAGCCAATGGAACAAGTGACAGGCCATTGTTTCGTGTCAATTTTTGTGTTTGTTGCAGTCAACATCTCCGCTGCCGTTACAACTTCATGCCTGCTTCGTAGCTGCCCCGATCTGACACAACTAACGGGGCGCCTTTTGGCATCTATGGGTGAGCTTTTACTGCTTGAAGCCTTTTACTTGTCGTTCCATCGTCTGTCATGTGAGATTCTTGACGAGATTTGGTTGTTGAAGAACCTCGAGGTGCTCAACCTCAAAGCGAATCTCTTCTCTGGCTATCTGCCTTGGTGAGATTCTACCGTTCCTGTCATAAATCTGGGGTTAAACCAGATCATAGGTGAGATTCTACCGTTGCTCTCGAACCTTTTTGATTTGGAAACCCTAGACCTCTCGGGCAACCATCTCTACAACATTGTTCATGGATTTGTCGGCAATATGAGTTCTTTGCATGCTCTTTACCTCAACTATCTCAGCGTCTCCATCCCTGAAGAGATTGACTTCGAGTGCTTAAATCTTGAGCACCTGGATTTATCAGGAAATCTTCTTTCTGACAGCATTCCCGTAGCCTTGGGAACTGTACCAAGTCCAATCCTTACTCTTGTTCTCCAACCTGCTTGATGATGTTGTACCTTTAGCTCTTGGCCTACTTACCAAGCTCCTGATTTTTGATGTTTCAAGGAACAACCTGGGCGGTTTTTTGTACCTTTTGAACTGGGAAATTGTACGACATTATCTGTAAGTATGTTATCAAATCCTTACCCTCCTCCGAAGCATTTTTCTGTATGAAGCCCCCTCCGGAGCTTTCCCAGAGCTTTTTTTCTGTATCAGGCCCTCCTTCGGAGCTTTTCCTGTAACAAGTTCTCCACCAGATTTTTTCTTGCAGCAGACCCTCCTCTGGAGCCTTCTCCTACATCAGCATCAAGCTCTGCTCCGAAGCCTACTCCTACATCACGCCCTCATCTGGAACTTTTTCCCATATTATACCCTCCTCCAGAGCTATTCCTGTATTAGGCCATCCTTCGGAGTTTTTTTCTGCAAAAGGTCCTCCACCGGAATCTTACAACAACAGACCCTCCGGAACTTTTTCTTGCATCAGACCCTCCAAACTTTTTTCCTTCATCAGGCCCTCATTTGGAATTGTTTATGCTGCAGGCCCTCCTCCTCCGAAGCTTTTCCTGCAGCAGACTCTCATCCAGAATTTTTTTTCTGTATAAGAGCCTCCTCCGGAGCTTTTTTCTATATCAGGCCCACCTCCAAAGCCTTTTCCTGCAATAGACCTTTCTCTGAAGTCTTTTCCCACAACAGACTCTCTTTCAAGGTCTTTCCTGCAGCAGACCCTTTTTCAAAGTTTTTTCCTTTTTTTTTCTCTTGTTTCTTTGCAGGTCATACCTTATACCTTTTTCTTGCAGGTTGTGTACTTCCTTACAAACTCCTCTACGACATTATCTATATAAGTTTTCCATCTATCTACAGACACTGCAGAAACTGCAGTCAAAGACAACCGCAGTCAACTAGAAGTCCATTTTTCTTGTAGTTTGTCTACTTTTCTGCAAATTCCCTTGTAGGAGCCTTCTACCTACATATACACATTGCAAGCATTGCAGTGAAAGACATTTGCAGGTTTTCTTCTTCTCTGCAAACTCCCTTGCAGCATTACATGTTGGAGTCTTTTGCATACCTTCATATACTGCAGGAATTGTAGTCAAAGACAATGTAGTACGGGATGAAGACTTCAAGTTCTATTTCCTAGGATCTCCCTTGCCCATGTTTCAACTTGAAGGGGAGTGTTAGAAGATATATTAGGAAATAATTCATTTTGATCAGAGATTATGATTATTAGATTTTTTTTCTAATATATCTTTTTTTTTTATTTCCAATTTTAGATTTATTTTCTTAGATTAGATTTATACTTTCCCATTTCAGGCTCTAATATTTTGTGTTGTTTTTTTTATCTTCAAATAATTAATATGATTGATTAATTGGAGATATTATGTGATATATCTTTCCTTTTATGTTATTTTCCTTTTATTGTCTTTCCTATTCTAGGTTTCATGTGAGGGTTATTTATGCCCCATTTTATATCAATAAAATAATTCCGATTCCGCATTATTATGAATTTCAACAATATCGTTAACACTGTCAAAGAAAACATTTAAGACCCCGACTTAAGCTTCTTATTCCTCACATGCTTCTCCTCCTGAAAAATAGGAAACCTCTCTTAAAATCCATCGGGAGGAAAGCTTAGGACAAAGGAAAGGCTATTACATTGAGAGGGAACTCCTTGTTAAAAGGGAGGCATGTAAGTTTTGGTTAATTTTCATTCTGAACTCCTATTTAATGGGGTGCAAAATGAAGTGAAAAGTGTAATGCCTTGAGTTTTGTGCATCATCATAGCTGTCTTGTGTCAAATTTTGATGAAGAGGCAAGTTGGATGATGCAGGACTAACTAGAAAACAAGGAAAGCCGGAATGAAGCAACAGACTAGAATCGCCAGATTGTTGCAAGTTACCAATCGAATTCGTATCCGTATGGGCCTAGAAGAGCCTCCGAACTACCGAATCAGTTTGTCATTTTTGTTTTGTTATAGGGCTGTTAGGGTGTCTTACTAGAATACATCCTCAAACCATTAAAAAATTTCCACTTTTCTTTTAAACATTATTGCAACAATCATTGCCCAAATCAACCATTAAAACCTAACACCTATTGCCCATCTTTGGAGCTTTGAGGACACATGAACTTAAGCCTTATGCTTAAAATGATGATGATTGTGCATTGACTGCTTTTGTAACTACATGAGAGTTGAGCGGAGCTAGGAGAGAAACTCTTGTCTTTTCCTTTTGGGGCATTTACACACATAGCATACAAATCTTAGGTATTTATATATCCCACACCTAAACTTTCATATTTACACACGTGCACTCAAATCTTTAATATCACATGAATAAATAGCATTAATACCACTTTATAAAAGTGAAGTACCCCTTTTCATACATAGGCTTAAAGTTCCAAAGTGCTGTGTATCTAAATATGAAGTTTTAGGTGTGAGATATGTAAATAAATAAAAATTGTGTGCTACGTATGTAAATTTCTCTTTCTTTTTTGACCATTGTTAAACTCTCCTTCCTTCCCCAATGTGGATGTAGTCTCCTTTGTGACCATAATCAAAATTCTCTGATGTCTTCCCCATCAGGCGAATCATTCAAAATTCTGTGTTCTCTCATCATCCTCTCTGTCTGTCTCTCTCGCTCTTCTTGACCTTTATGTTGCTTTTTATATCATGAGATATATTGGATTGGGAACTCAGCCTTCATACCTGTTTTCATACATAGGCTTAAAGCTCCAACGTGCTATGTATTTAAATATGAAGGTTTAGGTGTGAGATATGTAAATAAATAAAAATTGTGTGCTAGGTATGTAAATTTCTCTTTCTTTTTCGAACATTGGCAAACTCTCCTTCCTTCCCCAATGTGGATGTATTTTTTTCTTACCATAGTCAAAATTCTCTAATGTCTTCTCCATCAGGCGAATCATTCAAAATTCTGTGTTCTCTCATCAACCTCTCTCTCTCTCTCTCTCTCTCTTAATTAAATGTTGCTTTTTATTTCATGAGATAAATTGGATTGAGAACTCAGCTTTCAGCTTTTCTTTTCACTTCTTTTTTATGTATCTAATGAAATTTAGTCTCATTTAATGATTGACTCACCTAAACCAGTGTCTAGATTTGAAACAAGATAAAACGATGAAACCTAGCTATTTTTATGTCCAATTTTTTTTTTTTTTTGAAGAGTCGTTCACTGTAAATGGAATATAACATAGACATAATATATGAAACTCCTAAAAATTTTTTAACCAAATCACACAGTAATTGGCGTGCGCGAGTTTGTTCATACAATGTTGTCACTTTTTTTTTAAATTCCATATAAATTAGAGTTTTTGATACTACTATTTATGTAGAATTTATTTGTTCCATTCCGAAGTGTTCTATCCTTCGGCTTTAGGAGGCTAGTTATTTTTCTCAAGCTTTAGACCGGGTTAGTATTTAAGTCTATGTATGCCCTCAGCTAATTTAATTAGCTCAATTTTATCACTGTGGCTAGAATCTATGTAAGCACCGACACTTCAAAAACTGTGTTGTACCTTTGTCGGACATGTATCAGACACTGACACTTGTCCCAAACACCCTCAAACTTTTTGTACACTTCTCTGACACTACAAAATATGTCTAGATTTTTTTTTCAGGCTCGAACACATTCGGGACACACCTCAACACCGCATAAGATGTGAGCTTAACACGATTTCAAGAAAATGGGACACGAGAATTAAAAAATTGTAAATATATATATAGCCTTAATTATATCTCATAGTTGAAAACGCCCCTTCTCTCTTTATTTTGAAGCTCCTTCTAACATTCATCAAAATCAAGCATCGAAAATACATCCAATATTCGTTGAAATCAAGCGTTACTAATTCACTCTTTATAGTCATAGGATTTTTTAAATTTTAGTAGATAAGTTGGATTATAAGTATGAATTCTTTTGAAAAATATTATATCTAATTTTAAAAATTAATTTTCATAAGCCTAAGGTTTTATAATATAAATTAAATTTATGAAATTAAATTTTATTGTTGGTAATTTATAATGTGAAATTTTTAATAAAGAATAATGAAAAATATATATATATATATTTAATAATTTATTAAACATAAAAAATTTTTCATGAGATGTTTGTCGTGTTCTATTTTTTTCAATTATGTCGTGTCCCCGTACGTGTTGTGTTTGTCCATGTCCGTGCTTCATAGGTTAGAATTTTGAGATAAATATGAACCTTTATTTACACTATAAAAAATATATGTTATATTTTTTAGTTCTTAGCTGTATTTTTATATGTGATATTGTTAGTGTGAATTTTTTTAAAACTACACCTTAGCCGCACTTTTTTTAATACTTTTTCTGGTCTATCAAATTATTTTAGAACAAAATGTGTTTTGATGAATCAAACCAATCTATCAAAAAATAAGATGAGGCTTGAACGATAATTATATGATCTTCCAAGTCTACAAACACTCGGATGATCATTGTTTGTATTTTTCTCTTGATTTAACCTTTTACAAACCAATTTTGTTATATATAGAAATTGTTGGAAAAAGTGCACAGGTGAAAGCAATATTTCATTGCAGTTAACACCCTTCCACAACTGAAACAAAGACCAGATGATGTCGTTCCTTGGCGAGCCACTAGGTTCTTTGGCCAACCCAGGCGACCTTCTGCAAAACCAATTTTATATATAGAGAAATTGCATGAAAAGTTGCATGTGTGAGAGCAGTATTTAGGTACATATCATGTCTACAATTGAAATGTGACCACATGCTGTTGCGTCAAGACTAGCCAGTAGGTTCCTTGGAAAACCCAGGAAGCTAGCACTGTTCCAACAATGGGGCTTTGTTAGTGATCGCCAATAGTGATATCTCCAATTAAATATCTAAATATATCACCTTATAGATTTTGAAACCATAAGTCCAACGAAGTTGGGAATTGAAATTCAAATGTTGAATTAGTGTGGATAATTTAAAGAAGATAATTAGCTCAAATTTGCGGCTACTAAGAAATGGCAGCAAACCTCATTATTTTTATATTGAAATGCTCTTTCTTTTGAGTCATTTGTTGTAAAAGGCTCTGAGAATATGAGGTATTCTTGGGTGACTTGCACGAAAGTGGGCATATTTTTTTGCATTTTGAGCAACACGCAATTTAGTTTGTGATTTGGTTGTGCTTAAAATTAGTTGTTGTCGGTCTCATTTGATTTGTTGCGATGAGATTGTGCTTTAACTGTGTTTTTTTGCATTGTTTTGAGCTATGTTGGCTTCTAATTTTATTTTCTGATTAAATTAATCATCTATTTAATTTTTTTCAAATTGCTTGAAGAAACGTTCATTGTGTTAAACTTGTGCTTGATGAGATTGGGATTTCTACTATCCTAATAAGTATGAATTTGTTGCTATTAATTTAAGCTTACTATTCTTGTTTTCTTATTCTTTTATTCAAATTTCATGTATTCAAGCAAGGCCTTAAACAGGCTAGCTTAGAATTTCTGTTAGACTTTTTTTTTCCTTGGTTTCAATCATAAGATTTTACTAGCACCACAATGATGTGCTAAATCTTTTGCCTTTTATTAAAATTACTCTTTCCGCTGTAAACACTAAATCAGCTAGTGGACATCGGTGCCGAATCGCTCTACTATAGCTCTTTGGAAAGAGAATATCAATACGGGAAGTGGAAGCAAGCATTTGAGACAATCTGTCAATGCGTTACCCTGGCGCGTATATGACCAATTTCCACATGCTCTCTTATTTTTTTCTGAAGTAATTTTCAGTCGGCTTGAAACCATCCAAATGCTAGAGAGTGGCAGGGTTGCAATTCTGAGTAATTGAGTGCGCTACTCCAATTTCAAACACAAAGTTTCAAACTGTTTAGCATCAGCCTTTTATTCACGAGAAAAGTGCCAATGTGATCCCTTGACTCTTTGTAGGGAGTCATTTTAGTCCTAGAGCCTATAAGAGTGTCAATTTAGTCCCCATACTCTTTTAATGAGGGCTAAAATAATCATCTTTAGGGTTTATTTTAGCTTATATTAAAAGAATTTTTAGACTAATTTAATACTTTTATCGACCCGAGTACTAAAATGACCTCATATAAATAGTCTGGGGACTATTTTGACACTTCACCTTTTTTTTTTTTTTCACATAATGGTTCCTCGTATGAACACCGGCCTTTATCAAATAATTGAAACATTATTGCAAGTGAAAGTTTCTTGAGCATTAAACTGTATTATTTACAAAAAATATGTCACACAGCTAGCTGTTGAATATGAGGATAATGTTTTGTTCATCAAGGTTGATACGGATGATGAGTATGAGCTTGCACGAGATATGCAGGTACAGCATAAAACCTTCGTGATCAGTCTCAACTTTTCACATTTTAAGGGTGGTCTTTTCGATCTTTCACTTCTATCCATGGCAGGTTCGAGGATTGCCAACTCTCTACTTCATCAGCCCTGATCCAAATAAGAATGCGATTAGAACAGAAGGGCTGATCCCTCGGGAGATGATTAAGAACATCATAGATAATGAAATGTAATCCAGAGAATGAAAATACTTCAGATTTTTTAGAGGAGATGGTTTAACTTTGCAGACGCCTTTCAAATTATTAATGGCTGCTTTATGGCAAGCTGAAAGCTTTTGCTGATCAGGTAATAAATAGCTAAGAATTGATGTTAGTTTGCCTCCCTTCCGCAGCATCTATTCTTTCAGCTTTGTGATAGGACTGAGAAACCTTTTTCTTACTATTCTAGTTGAAAACTATAGAATTTAGGTAATTTCTTGTAATTTTATTGCTTCGCTTCATAATTACATGTATTGCATAATTTGATCTTTCTATTCTCAACAACCTTCATTATCAATGTCTTGGATTGTTGATTCTATCAAATCAATCATGTTGCTTATTAGCTGTTTTAGCTTGAGAATTCCATTACTTCCATAAACTTCGTGGTATGATGAATCAATCAGCAAACAAATCTTTGCCCTCATAAAGTGTCAATAATAGGTCCATGCAAAATAATCTTTTGTTTGTATGAATTCATGGTTTAGACCTGTTAATTTAATTATAATGAAGCCTGGATGGTTTCCTGCTCAGCAAAACATCTTTCCAGCTTCCAGATCCAATAAAAACAATATTCTTCTCTTTTCCTTTACATCAGGAGAAAGCAAAAGGCTAATTATGGTCATAATCACTAGTTAGGTTGTACCAACTAAATTATGGAATTCCTTTTGCTTCCAAATAGTTCACCTGAAAGAGGCCTACATGTTAGCTGCTGTTGAGATGATGACCATGGTTCTTTTTCCATTTTTTTCATTTTTTAAATTTTTTTAATCATTTTTTTTTGTGGCTTCTTTCATCATTGTACTTTAGATAAAGTCTGCCTTATACTACAATCTTGTGATAGATTATTGACAAATTATTCCTACGTAATTTTTTATTTTGTTCGAGGATGTTGATCCTTTGCATTTGTATTGTTAATTATAGATTAGCCATTACTATTTTTTGACCATTCAATTCATTTTGGATGGTTGAGATCCAATCTATTTTATTTGTTTTTTATAACCACCCTGATTTTAAATAGATCTAATTCTAATCATCCTAAAGTGAATCAGATGGTTGGGAGAGAATACAACGCAAATACTTACCAGCATGATGAGAGAGGGGAGATAACATTTTCATTTGACCTGATTATTAAAGATGGCTTGGAAATTTTGAATGATTGGCTCGAGTTCAAATTACCAAATTGTCATTTACATATCCAACACCTCTATTATAATTTTTTGCATAAATACCACATCACCTATGCATGGAAAGGCGCATTACACTCTTTAAGAGTTAAAATGATGATGTTTTGTATGTGATATGAAAGATTTGGGTGGGTTGTATGAATATAAAAAACAAAGTTTAGATGTTAAATTTGTAAGTACATATGAATTGGGCGATATGTATGTGAATGCCCCTTAGATAAAGTGGACAAGTTTAATATACGATGGCTGTTGGAGAAGGAATGAAAGCCTCCCACCTAGGAGAAGCCTCAAAAGAAAAAAAGAAGTCTGCTACACGAACCTAAAAGAGATTACTTTTATGAGGATCTAAGTAGAATCTATCTTCTGAATTTCTTATTTATTTTTATTTTAATTGTTTGCTTTGTATATAAAAACCTGCCAAACGAATAAAACAGAAATTGTAGGTCCTCTGTGTGTGTGTGGAGGAAGAACATGATATGAAAATTAGTCCTATGCGTGGGAAGCAAAATTTGATGATATTTCACTTCAATATTTTTTTTCTTTTTTTTTAATTTGCATAACAAAGCTTTTCATTTTTTTTATTTTGATACCTATGTTATTCTCTCTTTTTTTTCTTCAAGATTCATGCACTTGAATTTTTATCCGTTCATTTTAATGAGCAGAAGTTTATAACTCCTTTACACTGCTATTTTGAGATTTGCTGGAACGGTGATATATATATATATATATATATATGGAAGATTTTCATGCATATTAATTTTTATCTATTTAGATATCTAACACTTAAACGTCAATTCTTATCTTATCGAAATTCCAACCGTTACACCAAAAGGCTCCTCGATGTTTAAGAGTTCAGCTTCATCCTACTTAAGGGGCTTCATGATATCATTTGTAACTACTCGAACTCACCCATCGGGTTTTGTCTGTTTTTAGTCTAATGGCCCATTGGTTTTATCTCATTCGTGTAACTTCTCGAAGGTCACTCAGGAGTGCTCCAACGTGAACATTCCTAACTTTGAACTTTTTGATGAAATTCCAATCGTTACACTTAAAGGGATCTCAATGTCTAAGAGTTCATCCTCTTTGTACTTAAAGGGGTTTCGCAACTTGCTTGTGGGGAAAAAAAAAAGAAAATGCATTATCATTTCTTTTAATATCTTGAGAACTGCTTTATTCAAATAAGACGTTGTCAATTATATTCAATTATTATGGATGATGATATTTTCAGATGCATAATTTTTGGACTAAACTTTCTTAGCTTTTATGGCAAAATAAATATGTTAGAATTTATTTTGATCGACCATAAATTATCTTCAACTTAAAAAAAATAATTATTTTCATTGTTTGAGGGTTGTTTCTAATTGGGACAATCTTGTAAAGGAGGTGGAAGGGAGCTGAGAATCTCAGAAGGTATTTTTCTCTCAACTGCGGCAAGAAAAAAAAACAAATGATCTGAACCCTGGTTTATCCCTCTTTACCTCCTACTTATACATCATAGGACTTAGGTGCCCACACAGTGCTGTAAAGAATAAATAAAAGATTATACTATAGGCAGTATTGTACCAAGTATGTCTAGACCCGCCGCTGATAAGAACCTCTAAAATGGATGTCCGACGATCAATAAATACATATGGATGATGATGAAACAGAGTCTCCTTCTTTTGTTGCAAAGGATTATTCCTCGAGCTCAGTGATGCAGCTGGATAGATACCCGCGACGTCGATAGGAAAGCTTTTTTGTGTGAGCAAGGCAGTGAAAGAGCTCGGAGAGCATGAGCAAATATATTTATTTGAACCAAATATATTGTGATTTGAACTTTATTAGAACTGTAGAACTTATGTTGATCATAACTTCCACTAAAGGGACTAAGTTTAAATAACAAATATAACTTATATCAATAAAAAATTTACAATAAAAATATCAATTAATGATTATTGATTAAATCACTCTGTTCAACTATAACATTGTGATCTTAGTGCAGTAAAACAATCCAATCGAGAAATGAGCAATTACATGAGAGAAAACATAAGATTGTGTTTGTCTATGAAGAAGATAAGAAACGGAAGGCAATTCTATTTTGCATGAATGGTAATTGTTATATATATAATACCTAATGCACTTTTCATGGATTTTTGTCACATGATGATCGGCTCTTTTGTTTAAGTTTTTTTTTTTTAGCTTGTTATAACTTTTGCTCTTTTATTGAGACAAAGATTGGTCAGTCAGATGACTTGGATGATTCGATCTTCAGTTAGAATTTTTAATGTTGCAAGTAAGTCGCATTCAAATTTGTCACCCTTTGGAAAATACTATTTCACATAACTTTGATGACATGTTGGTCAAGTCATGTGCGAGTAGTTCTTAAAGGGTCTTGACTCAAGCAATATATATTTTGGCTTCTTGTAGCACCAATTACAATGGATTTAGCTATGATGAATTTCTTCATATCCAGGTACATTTAATATATATATAATTGGCCTTGTACACACCTTATGTCTATGATTTGTAGTGTGTCCATCTTATATCTTTACTAACTTTATGCCCTCCTAATAAATAACTAAAGTAAATTTATATACATATTACACAATTCCTATATATTAACATATGTAACATCTAAGGCTTAATATTTATGTTTTTAATATTTTGGTGTCGTAAAACTATCCATGACAAATTATATTTCAGTTAAAAAAATTAGTAATGATGGTATTCTTGATGTAACATTAAATATATGAGGCTTGTGTGTGGACATATGAAAATTTAGATGTTTCAAATGTAAATACATAAGAATTGTGTGGTATGCACATGCGCACGCTCGCGCGCGAACACACAAAGACAACAACAACAACAGCAAAGCCTTCATCCCATTATGTGGTGAATCATTTTTCTCCATTGCGTTCTATTTAGTGTCATATTTTCATTTAGTTCTAATAAATTAAGATCATTTTTTATACAATAAGCCCAAGTTTTTTTAGGTCTACCTCTGTCTTTCTCTGTCTTTCTTTTTTTTAGGTCTACCTCTGTCTTTCTTAACATAAATGATCTAAAACATCTACTCTTCTAATTGGATCATCAGATAATTAAGTTATTCAGTGTCGACGTTAATGTGACCAAACCGTTTAAGATGACTCTCTGATTTTGTCCGTCACTAGAGCTGCACCAACCCTATCACAAATATATTCATTTCTCATTTTGTCTCTAAGTGTAAAGACACTCATCCACCTAATCATTCTCATCTTATGCTTCTCTTTTAAAGGCCAACATTCAACACCATAGAGCATTGTAGGTCTCACCGCCATCTTATAAAATTTTCCTTTCAGTCTAAGCGAAACAATTTCTATCACACAAAAGGCCGAAGCATTCCTCCAACTCAACCAACCAACTTGAATTCTACTTTTAATATCCCCATCTATATCACCATCGCTTTGAACAACAGTGTAATTAAATTCTCTTTCTTTCTTTTTTTATTTTTTTAAATTTTTTTTACTAGTCAACATAATTACTGCATATAACGGCTGCTGAATATTTACTAAACTTATTAATATAACACAACCATCAACTAAAGTCAAAGCCAATCCTTAACATTTCTCTTCCATCTTTTACTGTGATAACATAATTGCTCCATATAACTCATGATTCTTCCAACATCAATGAATTAGACCTTTTTTCTTTTGTTAGGTCAATCATACTTATATGCCATTCCAACTTCTCATCTTGAACAATGAATGCTTTAAGAAAAGAAGGATAAAAGGAGAGCTTTTTCCACTTTGGAAAGATAATTAAAGCTGCTAACAAAATTTTCTTTATTCCTTCCTCTCTTTCTCTTTGTACCTGAGAGCTAAGATAGATATATTTTAACAGATAAAGAAAACATACAAAATAAATTAGACTAAAGTGCCATATGAGGTTGACAACCTAGTTGTTGCCACTTCACATCATTAGGCTTTCTTTATTTCATGTGTCTGTGGCCCAAATTCCGTTAGTTTATTGTTAGTAAATCTTACATTAAATAAATTATAATGTCTCCCTCACTTCCTTTTTTGAATTTTTAATTTTTTTTTGAAGATTTACATACAAGCCATTCAATTTTTTTTGTATGTGCACAAACTTCAATTTTTACATATATGTTACATTATCTATGCTTGAAAAGGTATATTTCATTTTTTGTAAGTTATAATAGAGCAGTATTTTAGATTTGATATGAAAGATTCAGGTGGTATAAATGTAAGAAGTAATGTTTTGTTATTAGATATGTAAATACATAAGAATTTGGTGTTATGCATGTAAATTCCCTCTTCTTCTTCTTCCATGTCACATTATATGATCATCATCACTACTACTTCTAACTGCTTAGTAGACGTGATTATATGTGCACTTGTCAAGCAATAATTACGTATAAAGTAAAATAATTTGAGCCTTGGGGAACCTCTTGAGCTCATAATTTGATTTGTGGCCCACTCAAAAAGACTTGGATGCTTTTGTTCTCTATGAAAAGAATTTATGCCTTTAATGATGCCAAGTTAAAATAGGATGTATCATATAATGCATGCATACTCTCTTGAATAATCAAAAATGTAAAATTTGCTTTTAGAATTGTTAATATATTATGGTCCATTTTGTAATGCTTGTCTCTATTTTCACAAGTTATTCAGTATCCTTCAATACTAATGTATTAGATAATACAATTAAATTCTATAGACGTTTATGTATAATAGAATTACATTTTTGTCTAAAAGTTCAGTTATGTTATCTAGTAATTTAGATGCATTAAGTTATAATACATGATTGATGAAAGCAAGATGGCATGTATGATAAAATTAGCCTTATCTTGAGATAAAATGTCTTGTAATATTTCAGGGACTAAGAATCAAGGGATGGGAGTGATTGATGCTTACCATCAATAATTATATTAATGTTATTTCCTTTCAATAAATTAGTGCTAGAATTATGCTATTGTAATTTTCTTTTCCATAAGAATGGGTTATTGCCTATTCCATCCAAAGGTTATTCGGCTATTTATTAGTTTGAGGCCAATAATGAGGATGATCTGATATCCAAGTGATAACCAGCCATGGGGAGTTTTTCCGCCTCCTCTGTGCCTTGGAACTCGAAAAATTGCTCCACTCGACAAATCCACCTGGTTGGATCATCCATGCCATTATAGCGTGGAAAGTCCCTCGAAGTATCCTACAATATTACCAACATAGATAGAGCACTCAAGGATGATCCTGGTTCTCTACCCATTCACAAACTCGCTACAAGGTCGTAAACTCTGCCAGTAACATGATATCCTGAAGTTTTTTCTTTCGGTTGATTCAACAGATTTCCTACTTCATTTTTCAGGATTCAATTTTGATTTATTTTCACAGATGCAACCTCTGCTTCTAGCACAATAGAACTGTAGCATCAGCATGGTTTTTACTCAACAAATCCTTAAAATAATACAGTTTCTATTGATCTCTAGATCTGCCTTCTAAAAAAAAATAGAAAATAATATGATATTAGAAACTAAATTAATATACATTATTATTTTGATTATTATAAATATTTTTTTCCTTCTAAAGTATGGACGAGCATTCATTGCAGGTATAACCCATTTAGTATTTGGTTCATGTTCGGGTTAGACATATTCAAATCAGGTTATTTGGGTTGAATATCTAAAATTCGTGTTAACTGAATCGTGTTGCGTTATTCATATAATAAATAGGTTTGATGAGGCAACTTCAGGTTAGGTGGGATCGAGTCAAATATTTTGACCCATATAATAAGGTCAGACTCATTTTGAGTATATTCAAGTCGGTTCAAGTTTGCGTCAAACTCAAAATCATCAACCAAAATTAGCACCCATAATAAGCTAATTGCAAACTTCGCATCCAGTTGTATTACTATCATCACGTCAGCAATTGCAATAATTTGAACATTTAATTTTGTCATAACTTATTATACTTAAGTTTATTGTTGTCAGATATTTTTATCATTAAAACTCAACTATATATGCACATTTAGACACACAAACACAGACCACACAATTCTTATACATTTAAATATCTAACACCAAAATTTTAATTTTTTACATTTATGATGCTAAAATTTATCATACCACGTCAAAATTATCTCTATTACTAACTCTAAAAATGTAAAATATACATTGTGATAATTTGAGTACCACACCTTACACTCTGGGGGATTCGTACACCAGTCCAGAGGGGGCTTACAATTGACAAGCAGATGTCCGACCAACTAATCTTTATGCGGCTCCCAAATGCAGAATATTGCTCCTGTCTTTAGACAATTCCTAATCTTTCGTCGGAATCAAACCAAACTTATATTATTTACCTTCCATCATTTACTGAGATAACAATCAAATCACTAACATTCCCAACTCATGATGCCTCCAACATCAAAGCATTAGATATCTTCTTTTTCCTCATTATTATTTGCAGTATTACCAAACCAATTATGGCATGCCAATACTTTTCAATATTGACCAAAATTAAATTTTTTGAGAGAGAGAGAGAGAGAGAGAATGATCACTTTGGTAAGATTGTTAAAGCAGCTAACTACTGTTTTCTTTATTCTTTTCTTTGCTTCTCTTTCTAGCTGGAGAGATGAGTTCTACATCTTTCATACAACAGTAAAAGGAAACATACAGAATATATTTAACAGAAGTTTGTTGCACTTTCACATCATTAGTGTTTCTTTATCTCTTGTTTCTGTGGTCTGCATACCATTAATTCCTCCTCTGCAAATCTTACATGAAATAACTAATATTGTCTGCTTCTTTTTTTCCACTGTCTGATTATATGATTATCATCACTCCTACTCTATACCTATGGCATATTTATACTGTTTTCAAACACTTTGTAGATAGGATTATATGGACTTGTCAAAGCTATAATCACATTTTAAGTAAGCTAGTTAGTAAGATAATGTATATTTAGGAGACCTTTTGTGCTAACAATTTGTGTGGAGGCCCAACTCAAAAGGAATTGGATGCTTTTCATGTCCTTGAAAAGATTTTATACCTTCCTTTGATGTTAGTTATGTTAAAAGATGGATCATTTATGGCTCATACATTATGTGGATAACTTTTGTGGATAGTTTTGACAAGAGAAATGTTTGAGTTTATTTTTTTTTAAGGATATTGATATATAGGTGACAGATGATGAATTGGATATTTCATTATGTATTGTATATGGCCATGAATCCATAAAATATATAAAGGTGCACACTATAAAGAGAGCATAATAAGAGGGGTGTGTTTTTTTTTTTTTTTTAATAATTTGTTTAAATTTTTTATAGTACAACAAAATATATAATGAGGTAAATTTATAATAAAAAAATATAAAAATGATACAATCGTTATGAATCTCAAGATTTATCTTTTTAATTAAAAAAAAAAGAAAAAAAATTAATGCATGAGGCTCCTGCTATTATGAGATCTTAGGAGTGTGCAGGTGTGCACTATTTGGTCAAAACCTGGAAAAAATTAAACTGAACCGAACAAGTCTTATTGATTAGGTTTCATTTTAAAATGTATTTTAATTTTTTTTATTTTTAAAATCTCAATATTCGGTTTTTTGGTTATTGATTTCGTTTAATTTCATTTGGATGAACGAATCAAAAAATTGAAAAAAAAAATTAAAATTAAATGAAGGACTCATGAAATTAAATTGATATTTTATATATAAGTTATGTAATTCATAATATGTGTTCATAATCAAACTCCAATTAACAACTAAATTTTTGTTTGTTGGTAACAGAATTGTTTAAATCAATATTAATTTCAATTTTATGAGTACTGTTTCATCAAAATTTTACTTTGTTTGATTTGTCAGATTTTAGTTGCTACTGGTTTGACCAATTTAAGAATCTATCCATCCAAACCAACTGAATGCTCGCCATTATGAGATCTAGAATCAAATTGATGCATGGTTTATTCTTTATTTTTAATAAAATTAATTCCTTGATTTGATTTAGTTTCATTCAGTGTCATAATATAAATAATAATTGCATGATGTAAGCCTGGCCATTGATGCCAGCAATATATCACAAAAATCAAAATTGCTTTATTTGGCCTATTTTTTAAATTAATTAGGTAAATACTATCATCAAAGTTGGTTGCATCTTTCTTTCTTTCTTTCTTTCTTGTTGAAATTATGCACACATTAGGTGGCAAGTTGTCTCTTCCCTTTTATCACACTATAAAGTCTACTCTTTTTGACATAATTAGTGGAGGAATTAAAAAGGAGCTATGGGTGACTCTCAACCATAGTTATGGGTGCTCTCTTACTTGTAAAACTGATTCAATGTCATTTTTTAACTTATTTTTTGAACCTAAGTTCTTGTTCAACCTAAATATGTCATTTGCCTCAAAGCAACATGTAAGTTTATCAACCTTAAATATTAAAATGGTTCATTAACACAATGAACCATATGAAATTTCTTTTACTCTCTTTCAAGAATTTGTTAATGCTCACATAATTAGATAGATTGATGGTAGGAAATTAAATTACTATATAGTGTATTTATGCTTTAGGTGATACGACGATTAGTTCAGTTTCATTCATATCTACAAGGGATAATACCACTTTGATTAGTGGGGTAAAAAATAAGAAGGTAAGATGCAATCATAGTTAGAAGAGAAAATAATAAATATGAAAAAAAAAAAACAATTTAGTTTTATAGCCAGAGTGTTATTTATCTAACAAACAATCCATTTTATTATGCTAAGACAAAGCAAATTCAAATGCAATATCACTATATTTGATTAACCTTAAAGGATAGCATTTATGTTCATTTTTTTCTTAGAAGTTATTAAGTTATGGCGACTAATTTATGTCCTACGAAGAAATGGCTTGACTAGGTTCTCTCAATCATAATATCATCCTTAATCATCTATCCCTCTAACATGCTAATTGTATCCACAACTTTTTTGTGATGTTATTATGATAGTTGATGGGGGTAATTTTGGAACTTATGCAATGGATAATTTTCACACTGAAAAATTCCTTCTTTTTTTTTCATATGTTTCTTTTAACTTTTTTATTTTTACCACATGGCTTGAAGCAAACATGATGCATTGAAACATATGAGTATTGCAATTCATTTATTTAAATAGGAGGTTTATTTGTAATCCATATATATATATATATATATATAT
>NW_018165332.1:165782-167911 GCF_001263595.1 Phalaenopsis equestris | reverse complement strand
AAGGAAGATGAATACTTGATTTTACAATGAAGTTATGTAGATCAGCCTCCAGAACTTGAATGAGAGCAAACACATTCATATGTGGCATAAGTTTTCCAACTGTTATGGAAGATGAATACTTGATTTCCAACTTACAGAACTTGAGTTCAAGTTCTGTGAATACTCAAGTTCTTGTATCTCGGCACTGTTGGCTTCTATTGAAATTAGGGCTTTTGTATTTAGTGAGTTCAACACATTTAGATTAGTGAAATTAGGGCTTTCTCGGAACTGTTAGTCTGTTACTATATTTATCTTATGCAATACATTATGCTGAATCTGCTCTACTGTTGTGACTTGCTGTTTTGGCTCTTGTTGTGAATAAATTGAGAACTGACTATATGATGCTCTCTAATTGTTATAAGTTGAGAAATGACAACATGTTTTGACACTTTATGTGCCAAGCACACTTTTTTCTGGGTTGTTTTAATGACTAGCTTTGTTGTTGTTTTAAAGATAAGCTTCCATCTGATGTATATTTGAAATGTGTCTTCATGTTTTCAAGATGAGCTTCCAAGTTCCAACATAGCTCAGAATGATTTGAAATGTGTCTTCATGTTTTAATGGCTGCCATAATGCCATTACAAATTTTGCTCAACAATGATTGATTTGTCTTCACAATACTAATTCCGTAGATTTGATTTCAGTTAGCGTGCAAGTGCAAATATGTCCGAATTAAATCTATCACAATCAGATTCATCCAACAATCAGTTGCTACCAGAAGCTCAGAATAGCAATGATATTGCCATTCATAATTTACCAAGTACAGAGCCAGAAGTTGTGCCTCAAGTTGTCATTGATAATAGCAGTGAAGAAGTCCTTAACAAGAAGGGTAGGAGGAGGAAGTCAACAGTGTGGGAGTATTTTGTTGAGGCAATCTTTCCGATTAAAGGGGTGCAAACTACTTTTTGGCAATGCACTTGCTGTCAAACAAAATTTCAAAAATCTAAACTAGGAACTACTTCTCAACTTCTACGTCATGTGAGGGATTGTGGACAAATCAAAGCGAATAATAAGGAAGTCGTTGGTCTTGCCGAAAAAAGACAAAAATTGTTGAATTTTACGCCAACTGATTTTGATGCAGATGTTGAGATTCCAGTTTTTCACGATTCAAAACACTATGATCAACACAAGATTAGAGAGATAATCTCCAAAATGATTATAGTGCATGAGTATCCTTTTAATGTTGTTGAGCATACATGGTTTAACATTTTATTGAAGTCCTTAAACCCAAATTATGAGAGGGTTTCAAGGAACACAATAAAAACTGATTGCATGAAACTTTATGAGTTCGAAAAAGAGAAGCTTAAAAAACAATTTAGGGATATTCACAGGTTTTCATTAACCTCTGATTGTTGGACTTCCAATCAAACAATTGGATATATGTGTTTAACTGCTCATTACATTGATCATAATTGGAAGATGCAAAAACGAATTATTAATTTCATTGAATTGGATCCGCCTCATACTGGCACATTCATTTGTGATGTCATTTGTGATTGCTTGTTAGAGTGGAAGATACAGGACAAAGTATGTACTATCACTTTAGATAATGCTAGTAATAATGATGTTGCTGCTAGTTTGCTCCAATCTAATTTTATGACAAGAGGGAACCACTCATTCGAAAACACATATGGTAACTCTCTCAATAATTAACTTGTATGGTATATGTTCTTTTTCATCTTAAAACTGATATTGATATATATTTCCTACCGGCAAGAATTAATGGAAGAGGAACAGCTTGAAGTAGCTTTACCCGAGTAAATAGCGGGGAAGGAGGAAATGATATTTGCTGAATTGCTATTACCCGAACAATTACGTGATGTTTACTTTACCCAAGGAAATTATTGTTAACATTTTATGTCATACATGTTTGCTGAACTCCCAGAATTATGCTTTTTTGGAGATGTTACTATGCCTTTCCAAATTAATTTTGTACTATGGCTTTCCAAATGAATTTTCTGGAATCTCTTGAGAAAACAATATTTGATGCATTCTGGAAGTTGTTCTTTACAAAGCATTCATTTTTACAGATGGCCTTAATTACAGATGGCCATAATTAGGTTCTAATGCATTATGAAAGATGTTCTTTA
>NW_018165332.1:165138-165695 GCF_001263595.1 Phalaenopsis equestris | reverse complement strand
AAAGCTTCCGTAAATGATTATTCTGGCTCTTAATTTTGGAAGGCAACACATTGCAACCATTTTAAGATAAGAATATAAAATTATGCGGCATAACTTTGGAAACTTTTATCTGGGTATTGTTTAACTGTTGTTTATTTGGAGTGTTTATTAGGAAGCCTAGTTTATATGTAAAGTACTCAATGCAAATTAAATGATAGAACAAAATGGGTTGTTTACACATCAGGTTAACTGTTGTTTATTTGGAGGAGGCTTCATAGCTCCGGATGAAAGGTCTCCATTGCTGTGGTGTGTTATTTTGCTTTCTCGAACGTTGCAAATTTAAGTTTTTCTAGTAACTGAACATGGCTTTGGAGAAGCTGCTATAACTTTGGAATTTTTATGAAGTTACGGTTGTAACTTTGGAGAAGGCTCTAATTTGAAGTAACTGAACATGGCTTTGGAATGTTTCATTGTTGTTTAACTGCTGTTTATTTGGAAAGTTTATTAGGTTACTGTAAATTTGGTATTTTTCTCAAGTTACGGCTGTAACTTTGGGGGAGGGGGTGGCTGGAAATAAA